>NW_015159728.1:15029-17455 GCF_001447785.1 Gekko japonicus | reverse complement strand
GGAGGGGAAGGCAAGGGGGGAAAGGCAAGGGGGGGTGGAGGACATGAGGGAACCAGCGTGATGGGGGGTACTTACCTCCTCCTGCTGCTTCCTCTGCCTCCCCTCCACGAGGAGGGCCGGCTGGACGGCGCTCTTGAGGAGCGGGGCGGGCTCCCTCTCCGGGCTGTGGGGCTCGGAGCGGGGGGGGGAAGAGAACAAGTGGAGACCCAACTAGAACACAGTAGGCAACATTTTGTTGCGGGTCTCCACTTGTCACCTTTTAAAATGTGAGAATTTGATTGTTTTACTTGGTGACTGAATAATTCAGAAAGATTAAGAGGTATGTTAACTAAAATGTAAAAAAAATTCAGTATTCCTTACTTTCTTAAAAATTGCAGCATTTGTTTATCACTGCAGTAACTCCTTTAAAAAAGCATGGCTATATAAGATACTTTTGTGAATGTGTTACTACTAATGTGCACAGGGTGTCACATTACCACCTTCTCTCTAGAATGTATGAGAGTTTATTTTCTGAAACAGAAAGAATTTCGGCCACAAAAGACATTCTTTTCTTTCTTTTTTTGGGGGGCAAATGTTATATCACATTTCAGAAGACAAGAACATTTTGGCTACTTATCATCAGGGGTCATTTCGAGGGGGAATGAGCAGGAACGGTGTTCCGGGAGTAACAAGCCCAGGAGTAGGGAACCCAGGCATGCTTGCATGCCTGCCCTTTGCTTCCCCAGCCCGCCCGCCGCAGCGGTTTGGCTGGGGAAAAGAAGGGCGGGCAGGTAGACATACCCTCTTTTTTTCCTGAGCAAGTGGGGGAGGGGGATTTAAATGCCTTTCTTTCCCCATTTTCAGCATGCCTGCCCTTTCTCAAGGGGCGTGGCATATGCAAATAAGTTATGCTAATAGGTTATGCTAATGAGCTCCTGCATCTCTTTTTCTACGAAATGACCCCTGCTTATCATAGCTTAAACCCATGACAAAAGTCCTGAACTAGATAGGAAATAATTTCACTTCAGCATCACTTCATGCTTAATATCATACACTTTGAACAAAATAATTAAGGGTTAGTCTAAGGCCCCTTTCACTGGATGTTATCTGTTGTTGGCCTGATTCATACAGCGAATTTCATTCTGTTAATGAGCAGTTTTTGAAGCACTCTGGCCATTTCAAACAGTTGCTTTTTTCCCCTTGCCCTTTTTCACTGCACAGTCTTTCTTGCGGGTTTTTTTTTTAATCATTCCAAGTTGAGTGCTAAAATACTAGACCAAAATAGCCGCAAGGCATCTCTCTGGTCCTGTTTCAGCACTGAAGTGCTATTTGGGTCTAGCACTATAGCGCTCAACTAAGAATGGTGGTGTTGTTTTTTAAGTTCAAGAAAGACCATGCGGCAAAAAAGGGAAGGGGGGGGAAAGAGGTGCTGTTGGAAGCTCTGCAGACATTTTAACAGGACACTACCACAGTGATTCAGAGGTGCAAAGAAGAGGTGAAAAACGGAAGAAAGCAGTTTACCTCAAAAATGGCTCAATCCTGCTTTACTGACCAGATGCAAGTGGCTTTGTATGAAAAGGTACATAAAATCTATTAGCAGCCAGTTGGTAAAACGATCGTGTCTGAAATGACACAAAAAACTGGTTAGCAACTGGCTACTAAAACGGATTATAAAGGCTGTTTGAAAGGCGCCCATGTCTGATCCCTAAATGCATTGCTTGATGACCGCAGTACCATGAAAGCCAAAGTGGGACAGCAGATAGAGTGTTAAACTAGGGTTTGGGTTCAAATTTGAACTGGGTTCAAATCTCCAATCGGTTATGAAGCTCACTGGGTGATCTTGGACCATTTACTCTCTTTCTAACTAGTCAATCTCAAAGTGGTGTTGTGTGAACAAAATGGGAAGGGAACTCCTAGGGAAAAGGATGGGATAAAAACAGAGAGAGGACATGAATAATTCATCAGTGATCTAACATCATAGTTAAAACTTCCATTTCACCTAAAAACAATATTTTCAAATGAATGAATTCACACATTCAGCTGCCAGTCATGAAGCATCAAGTGGTCAAGTGATGATAAAGCAAGTGATACATATGCATGTGTGAACTAGCTACGGATTCGTGATTTAGTCCCCATTCATGTTTTACAAAACATAGTTTGCTGCAACAAGGTTGGGGATCCCTGGCTTAGTTATTTTAGACATTTCTATAAAAGCTGTTGTCCTGTTAATTCTGCTTTTTCATTAATACTCTTTGTAACAATCATGATATTCAATCAGAAATCCACACAGTCCCTTATACAAGAAGAAGAAGAGATTGGATTTATACCCCGCCCTTCACTACCCAAAGGTGTCTCAGAGCGGCTTACAAACTCCTTTCCCTTCCCCTCCCCACAACAAACACCCTGTGAGGTAGGTGGGGCTGAGAGAGCTCTTGACAGAAACTGCT
>NW_015159728.1:0-14853 GCF_001447785.1 Gekko japonicus | reverse complement strand
AGAGTGGGATGCTAGTAACGCCTTGTGTCTTATCTTAAGGGATTTTTGAGCAGCTCAGGACACCTAGCTTCACATAATTGGATAAACAGGTGGCAGCAGGGCCGGGGGTGCTTTTCGCCAGCTTCAGCTGGGAGCTAGCTGTGGCCTTTCCTGGACAGAAAAGATCTTGCAACTGTGGTACATCCGGATTAGGTTAGTTCAATACACTCTATGTGGGGTTCCCTTTGAAGACTCTCCAGAAGCAACAGTGGGTACAGAATGCTGCAGCCAGAATGCTGACTGGAGTGGATTATAGGGACCATATCACTCCAGTCTTATTCCATCTACACGGGCTTTCGATTTGCTTCCAGGCTGAATTCAAGGTACTGGTATTGACTTTTAAAGCCCTGTAGGGCCTGGGCCAAACATATCTTAAGGACCACATCCTCCCATATAAATCTAACTGTACACTCTGTTCATCTCAAGAAAGGGCCTTCTTGGTCACAGCATTAAAACTTTGGAATTCCCTTCCCAGGGAGATTCATCTGTCTTCTTCTAGTGCTGTCTTTCACCAGCAGGTGAATAATTTTTTGTTTCATCTGGCAAACCCAAATGGTTACTGGCCCTCCTCCTAGGGTTTTTTGTTTATGTGTTATAATTAAATTATTTTATAACTAGGAATAAAGCCCGTTGTGGAAATAAACACAATAAGCTCTAGAAAGAGGCTCTAGGTGGGTGCCCCAGCCTTGGGCACTCAGAATCAATTTGCTGTGGTGACTTCAGCAAGGAATAATGACACTGTTTTCTCCAGGGGAACTGATCTCTGCCATCTGAAGAGCAGTTGTAATTCTGAGTGATTTCCAGCCCCCACCTGGAGTGGAGATTGGCAACAATTGTTCCCCAGGAGGAAATGGCTGGTTTGGAAGGTGGTCTATGGCATTGTGCCTGTCTGAGGCCCCACCCTTCCTCAAACCTCATTCCCTCCAGACCTTACCTCTTAAATCTCCAGGAATTTCCAAACTTGAAACTGGCAACCCTATCTCCTTCCCAGCCAACCATCAACCTACCTTTATCTGCCACTCTTTCAGCTTTCCATCTCCTTCCCCCTCCCTGCAGCCTCTACCTAGGAAAAGTACAGTCTTTGTCCATAGTGGGGACCAAAGCAGCTTACATCATTCTCCTCTCCCCCTTTTGATCTGCACAACAACCATGTGAGAGAGGTTAGGCTGAAAGTCTGTGACTGGTCCGAAGTCACCCACTCAGCTTCCACAGCAAGAACCTGAGTCTGGAAGACCATGCTCTGAAGCGCTGCTACGCCACACTGGCTGTTCTAGGGAGGCTGCCGCTGGTGAACAGGAGCAAGCAGCCAAGCCTAGTAAAGTCATGCCAGTTAGGTGTTATCAAGTCACCCAGAGGGCACTGCCAGGCCTAGGGTAGCCAGCCTCCAGGTGGAACCCGAACATCGCCTGGTATCAACTGAACTCCAGACAACAGATATCTTTTCCCCTGAATAAAATGAGTGCTTCCGAGGGTGGACTCTATGGCATTCTATTCAGCTGAGGCCTCTCCTCTCCCCAAACTCTTGCTTCCATAGACTCCACCACAAAAGCTCCAGGAATTTCCCAACCTGGAGCTGGCAACCCTAGTCAGGACTGGCCCTGATGAGTTTCCCACAAAGGCCAAAGTAGGCCTGGAAAGGGCCTCCTGCCCCTGCCTTTTTACTGACCGAACCAAGCTTGGTTGCCTAGCAACCACTGCAGGGAAAGTGAGCCCCACAGCAGGAGGAGAAGATAATGGTTTGACAGATGGTGGCTCACCCCAGTAGCCAGCCAGCCACGGAGGAGCCAAGCAGCAGTAGAAGCATCTTCATCAGGAGAGACAGCCATTTTGGCAGTTTATTCAGACAGGAAGAATGGCCAAGCCAGCAGTGGGTGGGGGAGAGGAGTGAAACCACACCCCAGCCATGGCACACAAGTACTCTTGAGTGGCGGTTGACAGGCCAATGGCTGATGGAGCACACAGCACAGCCAATAAGCGTAACAATAAACTAGCAAAACCTTTTACTAGTCAAATGTTTTACTGCAAAGACCTCTCTACATTTTCCAAGGAAGACAATCAAGCCCTAGGAAGACAAACTGCACTATCCTCCAGGCCCAGTGAAGTGACTGATGCACCTTATAAAGATCCACACACCAGCCAACTGATCAAGGACAGCTGACCCTTTAAGAGCCAGGCACCCACTGACAGCTGGCCCTTTGACAGCTAGCAGTCTGACAATCAGCTGTTAGGAAGCTCCACCTTGGGGGTGGGGAAGAGAAGGAAGGAGGCAGAAATTGCTCAGGAAGCACTATGGGCCCCTCACAGGCTGAGCCACATCCCCATAAGGGTTCTATGTAGAGGGAGGCCACTGGCCATGCTCCAGGCCAGACTAAGGCCTTCAAAAGGCTTGAGAGGGTAGGTCAAGGAGGACAGACCAGCACTGGCTCCCAGCTCAGAGGGGAGTAGCACTAGGACAGAGGAGCTGGATTAGGGTGGTCCCCAACCCCTGCCCTTCTCTGTCTGAGGCCAAGGGGAGGTATTTCAGTCAAATTAGGCCCTGGTACATAACAGCTAGGGGCTGGGATTCCTACAATAATTTTGGCAAGACCTGGTCCATACGCTCAGCTGGTCTCCATGCTCCCAGGTTGGGGACCTTCCTTTCCCAGTAGGGCAGTGGCAACTACTGCCAGATGGTCACATTATAAGTGCTTTGTGTGATAGTGTACAGGGTTGTCCAGGATCAGCATCCCTGCCCCCAGCCTTGACACCGCAAACTCACCTCCTTTGCCCAGAGCAGCTGAAGACAGGGAGGAGGGTACAATAGTGTTTGAGATATCAATGGGCACAAACAGTTGACCACCCCCTTCCCCACAGGGGCAAGGCACAGAGGCCAGCCATGGCGAACGGGCCAGGGTGGGAGAAAGCTCAGGGAGAGTGGCCAGCCTCTAGTCCCATCAGTGTCACCCCGCACCTCACCTGAAAGCAGCATTTCAGCTGGCCCAGGCCAAGGTAGGGAGGGGCAACAGTGGACGAGAACAACAGGGCTAAATGGCCTAATGGCCCCACCCCATACTGGGGGTAGAGACAAGGGGAGGGGCCTTGGGGAGGCCACCCGACTGGACAGTTGCTGAGGCCACCTAACAAGTCCTTGTGAGGTAAGGGTGGGATTGGTGGGCTCAGGGGAGACCCACCCACTAGGGGCTGATTTAAGAAGGAGGATTCCAGCTGGCTGCAGAAGACTAGTATGAGACTCTCCCAGGAGAAATTGGAGGGTGAGCGAGAGAGCAGGGGAGAGTCTGTGGGTGGGAGAGAGGGAAAACAGGTGTGTTGAACGCTCCTCCTCCTGCTTCATCTGAGGCCTCATAGTCAAGCCATCCAGCCAGAAATTGCACCCTGGAGGAGCCTGACCACCACCCCCAAATCTGTACCTGGGGATCTCAGAACCTGACAAGGGTGTTGGGTCTTTCTTCCCCTTTTTGGGCTGCTGTGCCCATTCTGTTTGGCAGGGGCCTGTGCCTTGGCCTGGTACTGCGTGCGCCACCACCTGTCCTCAAAAGGCTCTGAGACTGGTCCCTCGTAGCTGTTGCCCTGTAGATAGTTTGTTCCCCCTGTCCATCATGGCCATGCCATTGTGCCCATGTGACATCTTCTGGGCACAATGGTGCAGTTGCTGCAGATGCCATCACCTTCTCAGCCCATGCAGGCCTGTTTCAGGGGCTTTTCCTGATCCCTGGCCTGTGCGGATGGCCACTTCCACCACAGCAGCCCTCAACTAACCCATGAGGGTTCCCCCCCCCCCATTTTTCATACTAAAGACTGCAGTTTTTAAGAAGTGTCTTTCTCAAGCCCCCCCAACCCCAGTGAGTTGCTGAAAGTATCATACTGGCTGGCTACAACTAACTAAGATGTCTGCATAAGAGGTTTTGGGGACAGAAGGCTAAGTTTAAAAATAAGTATTTCTAAGAGCCAACAGAGCTTGCAAAAAAACATACAGATTTGAATTTTTAAGAATGCAACTGGAGGAGTCGAAAACACAACGGAAGCCTTCAGAGAAAGAATCTCTGGGGAAATGCAGTAAATCCTCACAAAATTTGTTTCCATTTTTCTGAAAGTGCTAACTATCCAAGTTCTTAATCTGTTGTTCGTGCATTATATTTATGTCTCCAATCCATTGGAGGACTATGCTCAAACTAGAGAAATATTGCACAGTAATTACAGTATGGTTATTAATTTTTAAAATGTGTTGCACAGTTTGAGCGAATGTGTCGTAAGACAGCATTTACACTGTAGCACTTCCTTGCAGAAGGAAAATTGCCAAAGCCTGTCCTACCACAGGCGTATATCACCCAAACATCATTGCTCCCAGATGGCTGGAATGCATCCCTTCCCCAAGGGCATCATTTGATGCTATGGCCTCCAGAGGATGTCCTTTTATGGCACAGTAATGACTTTCACTACCGTTATCAAGCAGTAATTTTTTTATTAGCATAAATGCTTCCTGCTGTTATTGAGCAACAGAATTAGTGATAGCTTTGATATAAAGGAATCTCTTAGCCAGACTCAGAATCAGCAAAAGCATTTTATGCAATAAAAATCTTCACCTTTCACACAGAATTAAGGAACAGCACCCGGCCATGATTGCCTCCTTCTTCGGAATAAGAAAATAAAGCTTCAGAACAGTAACATTAGTAGAGTCTACATTAGTAGAGGGTAAGCTTGCATAGCTATTTGAGTCATCATTTTGATTTTCCAAAATACTATGCTTGATGTTTGTCTAAATATACATAGCATTACAACAGAGTGCTCACGCTGAGAGGTCAGGCCTGTACTGTTGATTCAGGATATGCTGAAGGAAGGAGAGGGAAAGCAAGGAGAAAGACTGGATATACCAGTGAATGTATTTTTCAGTTCCTAGCCAACTGCTGCAGGGTATCTGGATGTTTTTTCCTCATGGAAATACTTCAGCTGAAGGGATGTTTTATTTATTAAACTATTTATACCCTGGCTTTCCTATCATTGAGCAATAGGATTTCATTTTTTTCCAGCATCCAAAACTACAGTATTTTGTTGCTAAGAAAATGTATCATCGCCTCTCTTATACATAGTCACCCACACACCCACACACACACTGCTTATTTTCTTGTAGCTGCTAGTGTTGTTAGTTTCACTGGTCACAAACTCTCTTCTCTCTCACCACCACCCTGTGATGATACAATTTTAAGAAACCTTTTAAAGATCTTTAAAAACTTCTTTAAAAACTGAATGCTCCAAAATGTTCCACTTTAAGTTTGAGAGCATTCATATAATCTTTAAAAAAAACACTAGTGAACACATGATGCTGCCTTATAGTGAATCAAACCACTGGTCACTCCCTCAAGATCAGCACTGTCTACTCAGACTGACAGCAGCTCTCTCGGTTCTCAGGTCAAGGTCTTTCACATCATCTAAATCTTGATCAGGAGTGGACTGGAGAGTGTAAATGGCCCAGAGCAACCAAGCTAAGTGGTCCCTGTGGTGTTATAAACCAGTACTTCAGGGACATTGAGCTCAGTGGGGCAACAATGGGTATTAGATCACCCATTTCATCCCCCCCCCCCGAAATAGGAAGCAACGCAGGAGGACACAAGATGAGTTGACTCCAACTGTCATTGCTGATGAAGGGTCTGAGACAAGTGGCCTTGATGAACTGGCAGAGTTGCTGGGGCTCAGCTCTGCTTGCTCTTGGCCACTAGTCACCCTCTTGGACAGTGGCTCACTGGAAAATTTCCCTGTAAGTTAAATGGCCAGTCTGCCCTGTTGCTTTTAACTGGAGATGCTGGGGATTGAATCTAGGACCTTCTACATGCCAAGCAGATGCTCTATCACTGAGCCATGGATTCTCTCCTAACACAAGTAAAGCTAGCTGCTCCCACCATTACACAAACCTTTTACTTTTTTAAAAAAAAACATATTACTTTGAAGGATGCCTACTTGCTCATTCTTTACTTTGCAGTGCACATCTCCCCTCCTCAAGAACTTGGCTTGGGTTAGAGATTGTTTGCTTTTTATCAAGCAAACTGTTTTCCTACAGCAAGGCTGCCTCTCTTCCATTACGCAGAGCCTTCATACCATGTTTCTTGTATGAATGCAATGAGAAAGGGGATGCCACGTAGAAAGACCCTCTGACTTGCATTTAATCCTGGTTCTGACCCTACAAAAGCAGCAGAAAACAACAGTATTCTGTAGGGAAGTCCCATCCACAATTGTCAGGAGAGTAACTATGATGTTTGGAACTGTAAGCAGATCACTCAGGGCTGACAGACATGTTCTGCACATTTCAGAGATGGAGTCTGTCTCATGCTGCCAAGCTGACAGCTTTGCTTGCCTACAATTCTATGTAAGAGAAAGAGAATGAGACTGTGGTCTCCTATTTATCTCCCTTTCTTTGCTCCTGGGTGTTGTATACCAGATCAAAAAAAAAAAGGAAAGCAGAAGATGGGGGGCTGGGATAATTTAACATTTAGCACAATGTTGTGGTGGGAGAAGAGAGAAGGAGATGTAAGGGAGAGCATGAAGATGCAGAAGCTTAAAAACAATATGCAAATGAGGCACAGCAAAATCACTTGTAATTGACAGCAGCCCAAAAGGCTGAGCAGAGGGGAGGGGATCATTACCTCCCACTCTAGATTGAAAGAATACCATGGAGTGGGGCTAAAGAATGCTGGGGGAGGGAAAATTTTCATGCTACCCACTCTTACAGCCCACATTTCCAGTTTCCACCTCCTTAACCCACCTTTTAGAATAGCAATACAGATTCTAAAGAAGTAATATGATTGTTGGTGTCAATCCAATCTGCAGTAATCAAACATCTATAATGGTACACAGGCCAATTTTGACACCCAAGCCTTCTGAAACAATGAGAAATACATTAGGTAACAACCAAAATGGCTATTCTGTAGCTCCTCTAAAATACAGCTACATTCCTCCCCACCCTAGAGTTGCCAACTGGCTGCACAAGACCCATATTCAACTGGTAGACGTGAACCTTTAGTCCTCCAACAAACCTCTTTGGGTCATGCTCCTGGCAGTGGTCAATCACACAATCATTAATTTAGAAAAAAAATCATGCCTTATCTAGGCCAGCCCACTGTAAAGTTGAAATTCACCCATCCCAGACAAGATCACAAATATATATATTTTTAATTCCACAACATTAGCATTGGCTGGAGGTATTTAATGAAATGACACAGTTTCTCAAATCATTTGTTTCACTGCTCAAGCTTTCTTCCAGTTGGAAAGATTTTCCCAGTCTTTATCTTGAATTTTCTCTCAATAACTTGTTGGTCTCTGAGATAACTGAAAGCTTCTATTGTGGTCCTGGGAGGGAAGGTGGCATGGTATAGCCTGATCTTTTCAGCTTGGTAAAGCTAAGCAGGGTCAGTAGTTGTACCTAGGGATGTTTTTCAGATCTCTGGTCCAAATACATATCCAAAAATATCTTATTGGTATTTTCTGGATATATTCAGGTGTCTGGTTGACATCTGGGATTTTCTAGGATACCAGTAAATGGGTCTCTAAAAATTCCAGAAATATTCAGAAATAACTGGGAATATTGGGGGGGGGGCACCATTTTAAGGCTCCCAGGACTGTTTTACTTTAATATTACTGTGTGTATGTGACTGTGTCTTCTTTTTAGGGCCTGCTATCAGCTTTCCAGGTTGGCTTGGCTTGGATTCTGTTCTTTGAAACTGGTTTTGTTAGTCTTGCTATATTGTGTTCTTTGCTCCAGTTGGTTTGTATTGAATTCTCTGGTTTGACATTGGCTTAGATTCTCTTATTTGACATTGATTTGGATTCTCCAGTTGGATATTTGTTGGCTTGTAACAGCATTCCTTGTTAATTAGGTTTCTCTTGGATTCTCTACTTTGACACTGTTTGTATTAAGCTTGCCACATTGTCCCTTGGTTCTGTTGGGATTCCCTGGTTCTGCAATGGTTCTATTGGGCTTGTAGTTCTGTTTGCATTGGCAAGTCATTGCTTTGCTTGGTTGTGTAACTTTGGCTATTCTTTGCCCTGGAAGAAGCATGGGATTTCCCCATCATTAGGAAATAAAGGAGGAAGGCAGGGGGCACATTATTCAGAGGCCCATAGAACCGGACCTCTTGGCCCAATTCACTTGTAATTTGAAGGTTATTTACAAGACAGGCACAACCAGTTCTGCTGCAATTTTGGTGCCATTTGCTTTTTAAAAAGTAGCCTCTGCAGGCCCCCAGAAATATTCTCCATAGAGAACAGTGGAGCTAAATAATATTGAAATCCTGAAGGAGGAAAATGGATCCAAATATCAAAACAATATTTGGGACCCAAATAACCAGGAATAACAATACTTTTTGGCTCCTGATATCCAGATCCAAAATATACTGATTTTTTTCATGCTGCACATCCCCAGTTGGACCACCAAGGAAGACTCTGCAGAGGAAGGCAATGCCAAACTACCTCTGCTTCTCGCTTGTCTTGACAGCCATTGCTGGGGTCACCTTAAGTCAGCTGCAACTTGACAGCAAGTACATACATACATGTCTAAACTCTCACCCCACTTAATTTTCTCTTCTCTGCAGGCAGATCCTTGCTTCCAGTGTCATGACAGCACAGGAAGTAGGCCAAGAGTAGGCTACCTCTATTGCCCAAGAGCATCTACCACAAATATGCTCCTGTTATGGCAAACAGGGTGGAGGATTAGGGCTGTACTTGGCCAGACTCAGTGCACATGCTGGGTATAGATCTATCCCAGGGACATGGGAGTAAGGGACTAAAATGTTTAGAGATGCACACAATGTAATGGAAATGGACAAGAGTAATATCTTCATAACGCCTGACCCTAAAGATCCCTTGTGAACAAGGTCCTAGTAGGACACTAGGGCAACACTGGGAGAGTGTACACTTAAACTTTCACTCTCATAACTACCACAGTACAAATTCTAATTTTAAATAACTCCTTGGGATCCTATTGGCTCCCACCTTGCTCTTCTGCTTCCCAGCTGTGATCTGCGCTCATGCTTCCTTGTCTACACTCCTGCTTTAGGAGCGGAGCAAGGAAGCTGCTATGCCAAGCAAAACAGTCTGGCATGCTGCCGTTTGGTATGAACACTGGAAGTCACCTAGCCCAAAGTAGGCAACTGATGCCTGCTTCCCAGGGACAAAGTTTCACCATCTATAGCAGTTTACAAATGATTACTTAATCCAAGAAAAGATATTGCCTCAGTTGTTCTATAGGCAGTTCCAGGAAAATGCTTCTTGAAAGCCACTGGAATATTTAAAAAAATTATGTAGCAATTCAAATGTCAGTTTAGCCATAAACTCCTCTATATTTCTTAACCCCAGCCCTCTAGGGATAATAATATTGGTCCAGCTTACAGGGTTGTTGTAATGATTAATGATGCACATGAAGCACTCTGAACATCCAGGATATATTTAAAATATGAACAATAAGCACCATTTTTTATTCCAATGCTGTACAAAACATATATGCTTCAGTAATTCATATAACTGCACTAATCAAAGTCCACGGCAATTAAAAACATAAAATGTGAACAATCATCCATATAAGCTGGCAATATTCAAGTATGATCAACTAAAATTATTATTCAAACTTCATTTTTTTACCCTTCTGAGGTAGAATTGCTGAAGTAGAAACAATTTCCCCATCAACATATGTGGCAGGAAAGACTTGGGGCTTCAAGGTGCTTTAAAAATATAAGATTTTTATTACTGGGTGTAAATAAATGAAATGAAGGCTCCTGTAAAATGAATGAACCACCCCATCACTAACTGCAGAACACAAATGACTCACACATAATTACACACATGTCTGCATACACATATCTGATACCATTTCAAGACAGGGAATATATCTACTATTCATAAGCATAAACCTCTGATCCAGGATCCGGGAAGAGCAAAAGGCAAACATTGGATCTTGTTTAACTATTCCATGCTCATTTTGACTCCAATTATCCACAGAGACACAGGAATTAAAAAGAACAGGAACAGGAGGACTGTCAGATCAGCTGTCTGGAAGGGAATTGTTCAGGCCTCATTCCACTGGGGAAAAGCAGGCATTCAAAACTAGAACTACAATTTTCTTGGCTGGCTAGATGCTCATTTGAGCCAAGGAAGCAACAGCACCTGTTTTGAGTGCCTGGTTTCAGACAGTACCAGGCAATTGTGAAATAGGGAATACGCTGGATTCTGCCCAAATTCCTGCCTTGTGTTAGCAACACAGACTCTAATCTATTTCTAGATTTCACCTATTTGAGAACCTCTTAGTCCCTGGACAGGCAGACAGACCAAGGTTCCAGTGTATCAAGCCTTTGTTTACATCTTAAGCAGTTCTGTGTCCCATTGCCAAAAAAGCAGCATCACATTTAACACAGTCACTAATCCCCTTGACTGTAAACCTGCACGGGCCAAGGAAGGGGAAAAGAGCAGGGGACAACAAGCTTCCCTCTCTGTGGTCCCCTGAGATCAGAGTTCAGGCAGGCAGTGAGTGTCATACCTGTATTTATGCATAAAGAATTCCAAGATCCAGAGCTGTCATATCTGCATCCTTCCACTGCATGTAGAAACAGGGGAGGAGGAAAAGGGAGGGGAGGAGCAACTAGCTTTAACTGGATTTTACCGGCAGCAGCTCCATCACAATTCAATCTGTCAAGGACTGTACCAAGAAATATGTTTCTTCAAGATTTAGACAAAAGGGAGGGGGGGAGAAGGGGGGGGAAATCTACACACCCAGAAATGTAATCACTTCCATACTGAACAGCTTAGGCTAAAAAACAAACTTGCATACATGTGAAAACAGGCCACTGCATGCAGAAAAACATGGGCCTGAAAGCGGGGTGGGGGGAAATGTAATATGAAAGGGGGTTAAGTATGCAAAAAGCATGGGAGGACTGGTGACAAATCACCTGGACTAAAATACCCAGGGGGTGGAAATAAAAGAAAAAGGTCTGAGGAGAATTATTCCTTTATGGTTCCCTTGAAAACCTATATAATGAAGGTGCTGTGAGTGTAATTACTCTCGCTTGTTTGGCATGGCAGGGCATCATGCTGCCACGGGGCCAATTTCCTCTCTTCTTCTCCCAATTAGCATGCCAAGCAGTCCAAACAGCTCACTGGGTACTGATTGGAGCAGAGGACAAGCAGCCAAATACCCCTTTACCCAATCAGAAGGCAGCAAGTGTTCTGCTACAAGGCTCCAGCTTCCTTCATTTTATGTCCTTCCATCGCTATCATTCTCTCCTCAGGAGACTCTAAAGGGAGTGATAAAAACTGCGAGCCCTCCCTTCCCCTCCCCTGCTTGGTCTCATTCACAGCTCATGGCAGCCCTGGCTTCCCCTGGGGACCCACTAATGAAGACGGCCAACGTTAATCTCTTTCCCCCCCTCCCTGATGGGTCGATTTATACTTCCAGAGAGAGCCCTGGCTTCCAGCCAGAGGGCTCAACACATTCTTCTTATTCTGAGGAAGAAACATGTGCGCTCTCGCTCTCTCTCTCTCTCTCTCACACACACACACACACACTCCAAATATACACTGAGACTGTAGATTTAGGAAAACACCAGCTGAAAGTAACAGTAGAAAACCACAGAGGCGTTGGATAACATCTTTGCATTTCGATAGCACTTCCTTTATACCAAAGAGCTTTGGAGTCAGAAAACAGAGCATTCACGGATCCCTGGGTTACAGTGAGACAGCAGTTCTGTGCCACCCACATGACAGATGGGGTGGAGGGGTAGAAGATTTGAGATTATCTAGGAGGTAAACATCAAGGAGAATTTTAGACAGGAAAAAAGGAGTGATCCCAACAGGAGCCTAGCTAGGACAAAGGACTATAACGATATGTCTTACTCTCCAGGTGCACACCCCAGATCATTGTTAATTCTGATTTGTTACTCCTTGGCACACTTTAACCATCCTTTTGTACATAAAATCAGGGTGGCAGAAGATGGGTTTTTGTCAGTTTCCATAGGATTACTGATGATACGCAATTGCTAGTAAAGAACCATGGGGATATAGTTGTTCCAGATTGATTACTCTGGAGTAAAAGGGGGTGATTTTTCAACTTGACAGGTTGGTAGTAACACAAAGAAGAGAAACTGCAAGGTATTCTGATGACAAAACATACAAGCAATGTTTGAATTAACTAAGATGTTTATTTTTATAAAGAAAGTAAATCTAGTTACAAGATACAGAAAGGATGGACTCTGTACTGCAGTTTACTATTCCAAGGCATGACAGACACATAACATGTATCTACAAATGTACTCATTTCATTACTAAGCACATTCTTGAATCCTGCACAGTAAGTTAATTTTATGAAAACAATGTTCCAAACTTCCTGATACCAAGCCATGATTGAAGGCAAGTTTGACTTTTTCCAGGTAGCCATAATACATAATTACCTTGCATGTTTATAGAAAACTTAACATTGCAATCCTAAAATGTAATTCCCACATGCCACTTAAAAGTTTTTCAGTCTCACATCAGTTGTTGGTATGCAAGCATAAAAAACAGTTTGAAAGGCATTTGTATCAAGTTTCAATTCAACTTTCCTGCACTTTACAATGCATCTGTGAGTCTGGGGGAACTGGAAGTAATCTACTGGGACTTAAGACTGCTTCATACATTACATTTTTAGATACACCTTAGATTTTTAAGCATATACTTAAAATGTTACATGTATTAAATACATGATCTACATCACATATGTGCATAAGAGAACCATGCTAGATTGCCGTTCCCTCTCAAGTGCAAATCTGGTGAAAAACTCAGATTTGCTATCAAGTGATATGTGTAATGTCTTTATTTCCAAGAAAATAGGAAGAGGACTGGGATGTAGAGGAGGTTATATTGATGGTTTATAGGCAAGCAGACAAGGGGAACAATGGTTCACCTCCATCTATTTAGGTCAGGGCAAAATCAACATGCTTGTGATGCTGATTTAATTATAAGCCACCACAACAGGACTCTGAAAAGATGACATAGAAATATCCTAAATAAATAAATGTTTAAGTTGAAGCAAGAGAGGTTTAGATCTCATGTTAGGAAAGGTACCAGTCAATGCATGGGGGGGGGGACCCTTTTATTGGGTCATCTCAAATATCAAAGTAGAAGTGCACACCTTCTAACATGAATTTTCTGTAGAATCAGCAAAACCATCACAATTTTGATTTAATAAAAAGTGGATATGCATCAATTAGGAGCACTTAAATAAGAGACCCCCATTTTTGTAAGTGTGCTACATGTGCAGGATTGCCAGAACTGCCTCAGCAAATGCCAGGAGATTGGGGGGGGGCAGTTATAATATGGGGGCCGCAGTGGCTCAGAGGCTAAGATGCTGAGCTGCTGAGCTGCAGACCGGAAGGCAATTCGAGACCCTAGTGCTACATGACAGAGTGAGCTCCCATCTCTGGCCCCAGCTCCTGCCAACCTAGCAGTTCGAAAGCAAGAAATTGCAAGTAGATAAATAGGTACCACTTCGGTGGGAAGGTCACAGTGTTGTGCCTTGGCATTTAGTCATGCTGCCCACAAGACCATGGAAATGTCTTTGGACAGTGCTGGCTCTTCGGCTTGGAAACGGAGATGAGCACCACCCCCAGGAGTCAGATTCAACTAGCTTTCAAGCTTTTACTTTAGTTATAATATATACACACACAGAGGGGTGTTTGTTTGCTTCCATCTACTGAGCCATGAAGGAGAGAGCAGAACAGCATGGGAAAGATAGGCAGCAATGCAAGACTAACCTAAGCAGTAAGCATTTCCCTGTACCCTTTGCCCACACCACTCAACCCCTGCCACAATTTCCTGCTCCCTGCGCCACTAGCAGCACTCATGCTGCATGGTGACCTTGTATGAAATAGAGAATATTCTGTTTCACAACAGAAAGGTGAATTTAATTATCCCCTCCCAATTCTGAATGAACAGTTATTTGCTTACCATAAAGAAAATGTGGGAAAGATTGCTCACTTCTTAAATGTAGTCAAAAGCATCATAATAAAGTCTATCATGATCTATTTTGTGCTATATTGTGGTTGTTCTTGCTCTGCTGCTACTTATTACCTCATTCAGTTGCCATGGACTGTAGATACGAGTTCATTCTCTCTATCCATTGTGGTAAATTTTTTGTTATTAATTCCTGGTTCAAACTTCTTTGTTTACTGAAGTAGATGGTTTGTTCTGTTTTTGCTGTGTTAAAAGTTGACTTATGTTGATAGTGAGGGTGCTTGCACGGGTTTCCAAACATATATGGGATGTTTTAATTAAAACGCTTCCCTGTAATTTTCTCTCTTTAAAATATAGGTGGGGGGGGCCCTTTGACTGTCTGCACAAGTATTAAGGGGAGAGGCTAAAACAAGTCTCTATAATATACAAGTAGAATTATCTATGCATGTTCTCTGCCTAAAAGAGGGAGTGGATTTAGTCCTAAATTTTTATTCCTTTTTTAGTGTTGTTTTTATTGCATGTGTGTACAAATGTGCAGTTTCAGACTATTATTTTTTTATTGCATTTTTATACAACAGAAATAGGGAAGGGGACTACATTAAGGGATAAAGAAAAGATACCCACTACTATCTAAAAACCCAAGAGAGGAGATCATCTAGTTACCTTGGCACACGTTATCTCTCAATCACACTAATCCCATTATGAACTGATTCAACTATAGTATTATCTTTTTCATATCTTAACTATCACTGTTAACCCGAAAGACCCCTAAGCACCTAGTATTAAAAAAAAACATTTTTCAAAGGCAAATTCAGAGTCCTTCAGCCATTTCCCCTTGCCCAGTCTCTTCCGCAG
>NW_015159727.1:918472-923779 GCF_001447785.1 Gekko japonicus | reverse complement strand
TTTCCTGGAGAAGTTGGCATAACAGTGTCACCTAAGACTTCTGGGAGGAAGAAAAAAAAGAGCAGTCTCCATTGAGATGTCATTTCAGCATCAAATGGAATGCCAAGACCCTCCAAAAGACCATGAGCAGAGGAAATATGTGGTAGTGCTTAAACTGACAAAGATGGAGACTAGTTTTAATATACTAGGTAATGAGTGAATGGAACCACACTGAGTAAATTTACCTACTAGGTAGCAAGAAAGAAATCCCCAATAGCAAAATCCTATCCCAGATGTATAGAAATATTGCTTTCTAAATACTAATGCCTTCTCCTGTGATGTCTTTCTGATGACATGATGTGTCTTATTTCCTGTTGCAAGCCAAATGGCGAGGCCAGATGGCCTCAGGCATTTAATAGCCATGCCATATAGCACATCCCTTCACACCTTTATGTCAAGAGCCAGACCTGATGGCTCCTGGCTCTGGTGCACATGGAACATGTCACGTAGGCAATGAAGCTGGGGCTTGGGTCACCTGACTGCAGGCAGGGCCAACAAACTCCTAGCCTATCCCCACATGCAACTATGGCAACCAGCAATTGGCTACACACCCTGGTTGCTCGTGATTGGCTGAATGGCCACAGCTGATTATGACTAGTATTGGGGTATAATTCCATTGAACTCTATGGGAGTGGGCTCTCTTAGCTCTCTCCTCTCCTCTTGCCATTGTCTGTTTATTGCACCTGAAATGCTGTCTCTTGGGAAACAAAGAGCTGCTTTGTGAATTGGACCACATGCTTGTGCAAGATGGGATTTCCCTTCAAAATCCCTTGGTATATACTTGGACTGTTGGATGTTCCTGAATTTGGTAACTATGAATCTCATTAATATGTAGTTAAGGCAAAGAGCCATAGACTTTGTTATTTTTGTATCCTAATAGTCTTTTGCTATGCTCTGTACTGAATAAAGATCCTTCTTAGTTCTAATTGTTTCTGATGTGTAATTGTACTCCAAGGTTAAATCTTGTGGCTGACCCTGACCACATACGCTACCATTGGAAGGTAAATAGTGTGCATCTCTGAGTAGAGCTGCTGATGTGTAAACCCGAGATGCCAACTAAGGGCTTGAATCTCTTCCCTTAGGAAAGGCAGGGACTGTTGAAAGAGATTCTGGTGGCAAATTGTTCTGAAAACCAGAGAGGGTATAGACTACCTCGTGGGTTGTTGTTTAATGTGCTGAAAGTGCTGGGTTCCCTCGCATTCCTGGACTGGACTGAGTGGGTTAATCCTGTACACCAGATCATCTTCCTCTAGTTGAAAAATCCTTCTCCTTAATGGTTAGAATTGGAATTTCCAAAAACAGAGTGTTAAAGTGATGCTGAAATGCATCGTATCTTAGTTGTATGCCACTTATATGGAACAACTGATGGTACTGTGGGCACTGCTATTAATGGAGGAGGAGGAGAAGGAGAAGAGTTGGATTTATACCCTGCCCTTCACTCGGAGTCTCAAAGCAGCTTACAATTTCCTTCCCTTACTCTCCTCACAGCAGATACCCTGTGTGGTAGGTGGGGCTGAGAGAGCTCTGAGAGAACTGTGACTGACCCAAGGTTACCCAGCTGGCTGCATGTGGACGAGTGGGGAATCAAACCCAGTTCTCCTGATTAGAGTCTGCTGCTGTTAACCACCAAACTAAACTGGCTCACATTACTGATTTTATTTAAATAGTTATATCCTGCCGTCAACCAAGAACTGGTTCCTGGGCCAGCTAAGAAAATAATTAAAAACAATTAAAATGATCAATTCTTAAATTCTCAAGGACAACAGAGCAAAGCAATAGAAAAATATAATCTAATATAAGACAGCAAGGAACACTGAAACCAAACAGAACAGCAAATAAATAAATAAATATTAAAGCAACAACAAATTATAGCCATTAAATTAGCAAATCAGCAAGATTTAAATAGCAGAAATAAAAACAGGGACACAAGCCAGATAAGAGAATACTCTAGGTTTTCAGTGAGGAGGGGTGGGAGAAGGGGAAAGAAAAGAACCTAAGTAAAAAGCCTGGACAATAAATAAATCTTCATTCAGCACCAGAATTATAACAAACCCATCATCATTAGATGAGCATCCAGATGGAGGGCACTACAGAGTTAAGGTGCTACAACGTAAGAGGCCCTGCTCCTAGTTGTCACCTGCCTCACCTCAGAAAGAGGGAGGTAAAACAGAGCTTGCTCCTTCTCCTTCCTTTCTCCCCTCCCTCCCTTATGGGGGCAGGTCCCTTTTCCAGGGCCATTTTTTTCCTCCCAGCCCATGGGAGGAAGTATGCAAGTAGGCTGGCTAGGAGCACCAGAGGTCCATAGAGTTGGACCTCTTTGTCAAATTTGCTTGAAACTTGGGGATCTTTAGTTTAGAGAGAAGGCTGTGTTCTGTGCAAATTTGGTGCCATGATCTTTAAAAACAGTTGCCTGAGACCCTTGAATTGGTTCCCCATTAAAAATAATGGTCCCAAAAATCTGGAACACACCCAAAAAACATGGATTTGAAACCTACCTAAAGAAATGTCCTACCTAAAGAAACAGTAATAATAGTAAAGGTTACCCCCCTTAACCCCAGATCCTAAATTATACTGAAATTTTTCTTGGTGCAGACCCCTAGTTGCAGTAATATTATACAGGAACCTTGTGCCACCTTAAGTGCTAACAAACATTTATTCCAGGACAAGTTTTCATAGAATACAGGCTACTTCTGCAGGTCGATTCATTGCATCTAAAGAAGTGGTCTGTAGTCAACAAAACCTTCACTATAATAAAATTCTGTCTTAAATAGGCTTGCCAAGTCCCCCCGGGGGGTGGGGAAACCCCCGCCCCAGAGGCTCGTTCCCTGCTGCCGGCGGATCGGGCCCCGGGGGAACCCCACCCCGACGTTCACATCACCCGGAAGTGACGTGACCACGCTGGACACGCTGGGGGCGGGGCCACGGTCATCTGAGGGAAAACTCTATGTTTTTCCCTCGGATGGTCGTGGCCCCGCCCCAGTGTGCCCGGCGTCATCACGTCACTTCCGGGTGATGTGTGTGCAGCGCGTGTGCGTGCACTCCAGCCACCCATGGGAGTCCCCTGCTGCAGCTCGAAAACAACTTGGCAACCCTAGTCTTAAAGGTACCACAAATCTCCTGCATTTTACCCCATTCAAAGGAAGGTGCCCAGTGGTTTCAAAGAGGCTGAGTTTAGTTGACAGAGTGTTGGACTGGATGGGCCTTTGGCCTGATCCAACATTGGCGTCTCTTATGTTCTTATGTTCTTATTACCCCATTCAAAGGAAAGTGCCCAGTGGTTTCAAAGCGGCTGAGTTTCTTTTAGTTTTTGGAAGGTATAGGGTTGGGACTAACTCAGTTAAGATTCCTTGACCTCCTATTTCCTTTTTATTTTGAGGAAGAATATGCTCAATTCCATCAGGAAATGACCTAAATAAAGACCTGTGACTCAGAGAAAGCTTTATGCCCCATCAGGTCTTAAAATCTGGCATCCATCAGTAGGAATGCTTGATATTTTCCATTTATACCTTTTACCATGTTTGGAAGTTTCTTACTTGTAAACTTTCAATGCCATATAAATTGGGTTTTTTTCCTTTAACCATCAAATTCTATGACTTTAGGATCTTTCACACTCCATGTTATCTTCAGGCTCATGTTATTCTTTCTCCTGTTTCTGCTGGAGGTTGTTTTTCTCCTTATTTAGGATGTGTGTTTTTTTTAAGTTGCCGAAATAAAGGTGCTCTTGAAGTCAGAAAATTAATATGATAGCAACACTATTAATGTTGTTACAGATCTGATCTTTGGAACAAAAGAACTCTGCATGTGTTCAGGAGCCTCGTTTCTTCATATTATACAACTGCCAAGTATGGGAAACAGCAATGAAAAGATAAATCCTTTTCCCACAAGGAACCACCATGGTACCTGATGGAAAGCGAACTGCACAGCTTTTGCTTGCTTCAAAGTAATCTTCATCTGCAGGGATCCGATGTGGTTTCAGAGCTCTTTACGTAGGTGTTACAAATTCAACTAAAAAGAGAAGAATGTACTACACAGGCCTTAAAAATAGTCAGCTCTATAGAACTCTGACACAGACATCCATCATTGCTCATGAGATACAGATGACACTGTTCATTTAGATTACAGTCATGGTTATGTGCTACACAGCCATTCAGAATGGGCTCAGGGTTTGTCAGCATTTCCATAATAAACCCCTAATATCAAGGATTTATTCCTTAGTTGTTAAACTTTTGGTTGTGTTAAGTTGAAATGTGGCATGGTACCTCACATATAGCCATAGCCATATAGAAATCTAAAAATGTTTTTAATCTAATTTTGGCACAATAAAGTTATATAAGTGTAGAACTATGCTCACATTGCCTTTGAAAAATATTTTCTCTTGCCAAATCACTGCTGCATTATAGGGTCCACGCACTTGAACACACTCTAGCAAAAAATATGCCAGAGCTCAGGGGTCCTCAACATGATGGCATGCCATGGTACCCATGGACACCTTTTCTGGCACCCACAAAGTTTTTAGACATGTGGGTGAGACCTAGGGTTGCCATCCACCCAATGTTTTCCCCACTTTTGGGCCCCCCAATCTGCCACCAGCCAGTTGGCTGGCAGGGGAGCCCCACCCCCAAAGAGCCCTGTTGTGCTCGACATGATGACATCACCTGGAGGTGACACTATCCCGCTGGGGGCACTCTAGCATTTGGCAAAAAACTCTGTGGTGACCAGGAACCCGGGCTGGAGCCCGGTAAACCAGGTAAGACTTGGCAACCCTCGTGGGACCAGGTGGGACTTTTGCCCGGCAAGTCTGAACGACAATTAGAGGTTCCATTGGTTGTGCAGGGGTTTTTGTGTGTGTGTTTTTTTAAACATTGCTTTGGCAGCTGCTGCAACCACAACACAAGGATCTTCACTGTGTGACAATGTAAACTGTGGCAGCTGTTTTGTGGCTGGCTCTACCTCCCACAGTAGCCATCCCGTGGCTGTGCCTCTACCCCACAGGCTCAGAAAGGCTGGGAAGCTCTGCCATGGCCTGTAGTACACACAATTGTTTCAGTCTGCCTTTTCCAAACATTGATATGTTAGAGCTTTTGGTATCATTGCCTGCTACCTTTTTATTCCCAATAAGCTTTTATTTATTCATCTTTGCAGCTTTAGTGAAGCAGCTTAAAAGCCTAAATCAAATAATTAAAAATATCTGAAGGCCATTGTAATTTATAATCATTAGAGAGATTGGACTAGGTGTAACACTTGGGGAGAAGCAGAGGGAACAGTAGG
>NW_015159727.1:914677-918449 GCF_001447785.1 Gekko japonicus | reverse complement strand
GCTGCCTGGTGCCCCAGGGAGCAGTAAACCCCAAGGAGACCAAACCTGTGGGATGGGTGTGGACAAGCATTGCTGTGAGTTGGACATGGGTGGCTGATATTTGCAGCTGCAGTCTGGGGTGAGAGCATCCTGTTGGGCTTAAGGAGAGGGTTGGGCTGTGGACCAGGAGGGACAGACACTCAACAACTGGTGTGGGTTCCGTTTTTGGGCCACATCCTAAAGGTGGTGGTCCAGAGAATCAGGAGGTGTCCAGAAGTGGAGGAGAAACGTGAGACAGGAGAGACCAAGTGAATGTGCTTAACTGCCCAAGGAGAGGAAGGCACTGGTCACGTTTTATGGGTTGTAGACCTCAATAAAGAAGTCACGCTGCAGTCACTGCCTTGGAGTTATCCGTTGAGACTATGGAATCTTACCTCCCCCCCTCCCAGCTTGCAATGGGAGTCAGCCTTACAGATGCCACACCTCACTTCACCCATACCAGCATAAGTAGGCCTCAGCCATATAGTTCACTGGTGATTTTAGACCACACATTCTCTCTCAACTTATCTCACCAGACTCTTTCAAGGATAAATTGGGAGTCAGGTGGCCCATGTACACTACCCTGAGGGAAGGGTAAAATTGTAACAGGTAGACCAGATCATCACCTCAGTTTCCCTTCAAGAAGCTATATACCTCCAACACTTGCCAAATTAAATGCTCATTAGCAGGCAAATTAAGCCCGAAAATCCCTACTCATATGGGAGTAAAACAGGGTTGCATTCTAGCTCCCTTTTTATTTAATCTTTTTTTCTCAGTGACCTTGCCCCTCACTTGTCAGGAGTTGATTATCACAGCCCCAAACTTGGCTCTTTACACGTTCCCCTACTTCTGTATGCTGATGATACAGTATTATTGTCCCATTCCAGATTTGGCTTAAAACGCTTACTGACCCGTTGCCTTGAGTTCTTTACAACTAACAAGTTACAGCTGAACCATGGGAAATCAAAAATCCTAGTCTTCTCTAAAACTTGGAAACCATTTAAATGGATAACTGGCGGAAAAGAAATAGAACAAGTTAAGCACTTCAGATACCTTGGCCTCTACTTTCAATACAACGTGTCTTGGTTTATCCAACGCAAACATGGGTACATGCAATAAATACTGCTAATATCAATGCTTCAACTATAACACTATTTTTCTACAGTAAAGGTAACCGATTTGTACCAGCTGCTTTAAAAATCTTTCATGCCAAAGTGATCTCACAACTATTGTATGGCATCTCGATATGGATCAGAGCTCTTGACAGTGCCACCGATGGTGTCCAGTCCAAATTCCTACGTAAAGTTTTGGGCTTGCCAAAGTGTGTCCCATGTGCAGTTCTTTGCTTAGAAACAGGTCTGAATCTAGTCGAAACCAGAGCATGGCGTATGCGTTTAAATATTGGCTACGTCTACATTATAATTCTGACCCAGGGAGCCTCATATACCAAACGCTCTCAGAGTCTAACACGTCAAACTGGCCATCATATATTGAGAAAAAAATTAAGGCCAAGGGTATATTTTTGGATTCACTGACTATGCTCCCATTAGTGGGTGCCTTCCAGTTGATCAAACAGGATGTTGGATATTGAGCGTCAGGAGTTACATAGTCTCGCAAACAAAACCTGCTCTCCTCTGAGCTTTGAGATACCCCTCACTGTAGGTAGGATGGCATCATATTTATCCTCCCTACAAGCACCACAAGTACGCAGAGCTTTCTCTTTAGCCAGATGCAATGCCATGCCATCTGCCATTCTATATGGCAGATTCAATAAGACAGTATATGCGGCTAGCCATTGCCCTTGTGAATCTGGACGTGTTGAGACGGTCATACATGTTTTGTTGCGATTAAACTTTAATGTAAATACTAGGAGTAATGCCTGTTGTGGGAAGAAATACAATGAGATCTAGAAGGAAGCTCCAGATGAGTGTCCCGACTGTGGCTGGTGGGGTGGCAGAGGGAAGCGGAAAATGGAGGGAGGCAAGCCATGTTTCTTTCCTTCTGCATAGCTATAAGGCAGGGCTGTCTCAAGTCATTTTGCTGCCCAAATGGGTAGAATGGGAGGACAGCCTCATGGTAACAGATATGGTTCTCTCCACCTTTGAATTATTTTTGAGGGGGAGAGGGGTGTTATGTAGTGGCAGCTAAGGTAGAAAAGCACCTCCTCCAGTGCCATGTTTTCTGGGTTCCAAGGGTCTGGAAAGTGGTTCCACAGCCAATTACATGGTTGCCAACTCTGGGTTGGGGAAATATCTGTAGATTTGAGGGGTAGAGCCTGGGGAGGGCAGGATTTGGGGTGGGGAGGGACCTCAGGCCATCTCAGCAGGATATAAGGACACAAAGTCCATCATTTTCTCCAGGGGAACTGATCTCTGCCATCTGGAAAGCAGTTGTAATTCTGAGTGATCTTTAGCCCTCACCTGGAGATTTGCAACCATGGTTTCCCCCAACAGACACTAAGGGGCAATTTATTTTACCTCAGAACATCAACAGCAAACTGTTTAGAATGTTAGAGGGAAAGGCCAGTGAGGCCGCATATGCAAACCGACCTCTGTGTTCCGAGGCAAAGGCGAATCAGGCCACATATGCAAATGACCTCTGTGTTCTGACTGGCTGTGGGGGGGGAGAGGAACAGCAAACTGTTTAGAATGTTGGAGGCAGGACTCAGGCAAAGCAGCCAGTGGATACGGAGACCTTCTGAATGACAGATCAGAGACCGAACTGATTTTGGAGCGTGTTGGAATGTTCAGGGGAGTCCATGACCAAAATAGAATTATATATACCGGAGGATACACTCTAAATATCTAAACTCTGTATTGGCCAACACAATGGGTTTTTCAGATTCCCATAAAGTTTACAAAGTTTTGAATGATTCCTCTGCTGAAGTAACTGAGAAAGTGGCTAAGTTCCTTTAATCCACCTTGCTGCTACACCAAGAAAAAGTAGTTGTAACCTATTATTTTATTCAATGTATTTGTAATACAGTGTCCTACTTATATACTTTTATAATGATTTTGTTCTACTGATATATGCCAATAAAGGGTGACTTGACCTGACCTCAGTTTCCCACATGACTAAAACAACAAATGGAATTCAGTCCAGAGACAATGGCACACACACACTGTGACAATCAAAGATGCACACAGCATCTTGAACTAGATATATGTCCCTGCAATGAATAGCTAACCTAGAGGGACAAACTCAAGGCAGCATACAAAGGTGAACACAGATGGCTATCATATGACGAGGGATCCTGTCCCAGTGGGAAGCTGAGCACAGTATTTGTCCCAGACCCAGAAAAATGTTTTCAGCAGCTGAGCACAAACTGACTCTCCATACAGCATCACTATGTGTATTTCTGCATCTGACTCAAGATGGTGAGCTCAGGCCCAAGGGAGTCAGCATGTTGTTCAGGGCTTTAATTGGTGCTTTTAAAGCTCTAGATAAAACCATGTGATGAGATCATCTAGAGCTTTGGATATGTAAGTTATCAATATGCTGATGACATGCAGTTTTATGTTCTTCAAGAGCTGCTGCATTGGTCCTGATCCTGAACCAGTGCTTGTAATATGGGTTTGAACAGAACAGGCAGTTACAGAATTCTTGTATTATACAGAGGTGTAATATGCCTACACTTGATGGGGTGGCAGTTGCCATATCAACAGGTAGAAGGACGAGGAGGAGATTGGATTTATATTCCGCCCTTCACTACCTGAAGGAGTCTCAGGGTGGTTTACAATCTCCTTTCCTCTCC
>NW_015159727.1:906701-914609 GCF_001447785.1 Gekko japonicus | reverse complement strand
GAAGGAGTGGGGAATCAAACCTGGTTCTCCCAGATCAGAGTCCATGCTCCTAACCACTATACCAAAGTGGCTCTCACCTTCATGTTACCTTGGACGCTGACTTACTCTTTAATAAACTGGTAATTGAAGTCTCTAGAGTAGCTTTTCACTAGTGATATGTGTTGCGAGTGCTGTATCCCTCCCTGGAGACTGGAATCTTTCTCTGCTGATGCATGCCTTTATAACTGCAGGCTTGATTACTGTAATTAACTGTATGTTGGGCTGCTCTTGAAGACAGCTTGGAAGCTTCATTTACCATAAAATGCTGTGATCAGTGTTCTGTTAAATATCAAGATAATTAGTCTTTGTCAGCTAATCGCCCGCCAGTTTCTTTCTGTGCCCCATTCAAGCTGGTTTACCTTGGCGACATGGGCTTTGTCCTTCTATCACTTGACTCCACTCTTAGTTTTGAAGTCTGACATTACTACACACTTCCCCTGACTCCTCATCAGCTTTACTCTTTTAATCCCATTGGCTGTGCTTGGATACCACAGT
Source organism: Gekko japonicus (assembly GCF_001447785.1). Classification (NCBI taxonomy): domain Eukaryota; kingdom Metazoa; phylum Chordata; class Lepidosauria; order Squamata; family Gekkonidae; genus Gekko; species Gekko japonicus. The sequence goes on along the minus strand of NW_015159727.1, from coordinate 914,075 downwards.
ATTGTTTTTCAGGGGTGGGTATGCGTGCAGGTGATTAAGGCAATAGTATTTATTAGAATAATGGTGCTTGAGAAACCATTCGTTATATGTGTACAAGAAAATAGATGTAAAATGGAGACCAACCTGATCTTCAATTTATTATTTCCAGCAAAAATTTCAATACCAAAATCCAGAAAATCAAAAGACCTTCCTTTGATTCAGCATCAGATCAAGAAATCCTGGCTGACTGAAAACAACTTTACTGTATTAAATATTGAGGTGGAACATCACAGGCTTTGGGATTTTAAAACAACACATATTGTGAGCATCCTTATGGACTGAGTCAATGCAGGGTTGAAATTAATTTAATGTGAAATAGAAAACACGTTAAATTACTATACTATTAAAATTCCTGTGCAGAATTGTAATTGATATGAAGTCCCATTAATGTAGAATAGTTCCAATGGCTACCTCAGATAAGAATCCATGTTTAATGGCAAATTAATATACTTATCATTACAAAAGAGGGGGGAAATGGTGGGTTTGCCTATATTGCCAATACCCCCTGCTTATGAGAACTGGCCATCGCTGGATGCAGAGAACTGGATTAAATAGACGACAATACAGTATGGCAACTCAGACGCTATTATGAAACTGTAAATAGGTAGAAAAGATGTATTGCAAGGTGGTTAGATATACTACCTAATGCTTCTCAGCCGCTCTGGACTACAGTCTGTTAAACGGTGAACTGCCGATTCCATTTCCTACTTACCTTTTTGATACAATTTAAGATTTCCCTTCACCCCCAGATGCCTCAAAATAGATGACCCCTAGATCATCAAGCCAAGGAGTCTTCGTAACGAAATACTCCGTGGAATTTCCAGAAGAACTACATTACCCAGAAATCAAAGCTCTGGTCGTAGAAAGAACGTCTGCGCATTGAGACTCTCGGATCCAAGTTTGGAGCTTTTAGCTGCCAGCCCTGGCCCATCATGTAGGTGCAGCAGAGCCTTCCTTACCATTGCAATAGAGAAACCCACTTTGCAATCTGTTTTTCAAGGTGTGCAATTGCAGCTCTTTTCTCTGCAAGGAGCTCTGTTGTAGGGAGTAAGAAAAACTCCACTTGCATGAAGATTGAGCGCTTGCAGTTTGCATCTTTGTTGCAAAACTAGCTACTGAAGAGAGAAGGCAAAGTCTTTTGTGCTCCCCTCCCCCATCAAAGCAGAGGGGAAAATGTCTCAGCAAAGAGGTAAGGTTCCGACTTATGTTCCTTGCAAATATGCAAAAAGTCGTTCATGCATTTTGGAATTGCATGCATGCAATTTTCGGGATGCAATTGCATTTTGAAGTTTGAGGCTTTGAATAGCTCTCAGTTGCATTTCCTGTTTAGTATGTGCTTTTTTTTTTGCAGGCACACACACACAGTCGCGCGCGCACTCAAACGCACACACAGTTCCTGTAAGGCAGGGCTTGCAGTTCAGCTGTGCATTGACGTTGTTTGCATTCTTCTCCTGGGATTACTGAGCCCTTTTTGCCTTTTGCACAATCAGGACAGATAAAGGGTATTGGGAAGCCTATGCATGTGTCTCTCTCTCTAGCATCAAAATGGTAAAATGCAGACAAAACTGCGGACAATTTATCGTGCAAATTTAAATCAAACTTTATAGAAAAAGTGTCTGGTGAAAATGTAATGTGAAACTTGAGTGGAGTTACTAAGAATATATGCCTGTGTTTCCATGGGAAAGTATTGTTCTGGTGCCAGTGCTGAGCTCATTTTCCACAGAACCCCCCCCCCCCCCCCCCCCCCCCCCCCGCAGGCACTGAGTGTAGCTTTTACGGCGAGATTTACGAAAGGTATGCAAGGAAGTAGAGTTACATACAGAGGCACAGATTTATTATGTTTTTGGTGTTTTGAATGGAATCAGAGTAGATCTTTTAAAAAAATCACTGGAGAGAATTCTGTTTCTGTTTAAGGCTGTCAAGATAATGAAGGCTGGCAAATGGGAAAGGAATGGATAATATTTTGGGTCTATTGTAAAACCTGAAGAGTGGGCTACAATGTCCCATTCGAACTTTTAGAGAACAAAGTTTGCGTCCAGTGGCACCTTTTTGACCAACGAAGTTTTACTCTGAGTATAAGCGTCAAAAGACGTCGACATGCACACGAAAGCTTATACCCAGAATAAAACTTTGGTCTTAAAGGTGCCACTGGACTCAAACTTTGTTCTGCTGCTTCAGACCAACACGTCTACCCACCTGAATCAAACATCTGGAGTCACTGATTATATGTGTGTGGGGTCTTTCTACATGGGGAGGGGGGGAATCGATCGCCGCCTGAGGGGGTAAATTCGGGGGATCTCGATCCAACTTCGTGAATGTACAATTTCCACTACAAATACAAAGTATTATATTATGTAATGTATAGGCTGGAGGGATTGGTGGGGGAAGAATTTGAGAATCTGTGGACAGTCCTGCAGGATTCATTTAGGAAAACCACCTGTACGAGTTTCAGTGCAGCAATTATGAGTGGAGAGATGCATCGCCGTTATGCAACAGGACGGGGGCGATAGGCAGAGCTCCCCAAAGTTCATTCAAAGGGAGCGTGCTACTGCAGAGCTCTAAGAACTTGCACTTTGTGGCAGTTGAACTGCATAATTTATTCCCTATTTGCTGCAGTCATTTCTCCCAGCCAATTGGAAGACGATTGGAAACTCCCAGCAGAAAGAGTCCAGTCAGTTTGCCCAGCCACGGAAAGGATGCCTACAGAATAGGGCATTCAGTTAAAGTCTGTCATCCAGCGAGCCAAGAGGGGAATCCGTAATTTAGCAACTGGAGGAGGGAACGGAGAGGATGCAGGTGTGAACCCCCTTGCCCCCGAGTAATCTGTGACCAGGGCCTCTCTTTTTTCAGCAAAAAGATTCCAGTTCTCTAAAGGACTTGTCTCAATTAAAGAGAAAGGACCCCCAGTATTCAGGTTACGTTTCTTCCGTATCAAATGCAATTTTGTTTACCTCTCAGCAGAGTTCCAGGTAGGAATGGGGGAAAATAGCTTCAGAATTTCAGTGAGGCGTTCTTTTCTTCTTTTCTGTCCATTCTGACCTTTTTCACACACAGTGCTTTCAGTGTTTTGGGTTAGATGCTTATTAAGGGCTTTAAAACAAATTGCATTTTTACAATAAAAATTGCATACATAATATGTGTTATATAAGATGTTTAAATATAGGAATTTTTTTGCAGAGTTTTAGAACACAGATTAGGCCAGTGTGGGTTCTAGGAGGAGGACCAAGAGATCTTTTTTTAAAAAAGTCTGTTGCCAGGTTAAAACTGCAGTAAAAGCCACATGCCATTTCTGAGGTTCATGTCATATTATTTTGTGTTATTGACAAAGCACAATCAGTGTTAGAACTCTTTCAGTTAATATAAGCAAACCACAGTCTCTGCCCCAATGATCTTGCAGCCTAAATTTAGATGGGTGTGTGTGTGAACAACAGAGATAGTGAAAGAAGTGAGAGGCAGGAATAATAAGGGATGAATGTCACCAATGTTTTAGGCTTTTTTTTCAATTGAGAATGTGGAATTCCGAGTTCTTGGGACAGCCATTCAGACGGGGCATTTAAGCCAGTATAGAAGCCGGTTAGAAAAAGAGTACTTACGCGCGATCAGACATACAACATCTGCTTCCCGTTCCTAACCGTTGCCAATCGTTGCAAACACCCCTTAAACCGGTGTAGTTTGCCACTAGGTCCCCAAGTGGTGTTTTTCTGAGGGCTCTGATTCCAGCCGCATTTCCCCCATGTGATCGCTCTCTGCCGGTGTAGAGCCACTTCCGCTGGGAAGCCCGAGGCTTCCGCTTTTCGCCCGCCATTTTTTTTTTAGCCTCAGTGATATGCGCTTGGGCGAAGCTTCGCCCCGGTGTTAATTTTTTTTTAAAAAAAGGGGATTAGTTTTAGGCTTTTGATGAGTCTGGGACCTCACGGAGGCCCTTTTCGCTGTAAAAGTTTAAAGGGCAGTGTTCCTTCAGGGCATGCTTTTTGGGACAGGGTGTTCTGCGCCGCCTAGTGTGGACACCCGGGAGTGATGTGTTGCGTGGTGAGAGAGGTGAGTGTGACCGCACTTGCCCCGGATCAAATTAGTCCACTTGGAACCGGAGCAGTTTAAACCGCTCCCGGCAGGCCGTCTGATTACACCCAAAGAGAGGCAATATCATGAAAACTGTTCCTGGGACCATTTTCTTCATGTTCTTTTCAAGAATAGAGGTTAATAAAAGAGAATGCACCTCGCCCCCCGCACAGTCATAGTCCAGGTATTCTGTACATCATCTTGTGCATTGTTATTACATAAACTGAAGTGGGTGTGACGTTCCCCAAAAGCATGCCTGTAAATGGCATTATGGTTATGCTTTCTTCTGTAAATTCTTCTGTAGATGTAAATTGTGGCTCATATCTGTAGTTCATATATCTTTTTAATACCAAGAAATTGTAGGTTCATATGCTGCAATTTCATTTGAACCAGACACTCCCAACTACTTTTAATCACTGTGTTGCTGTTTAGGAGACTGTTTTGTTGTTGTAGCTTTGTTAACTGAATTGCTCGTATTATTACTATTATCTAATTTTAAGCCACTCAGAGGGCTTCTTAGGGAATAAGAGGCCTGTCAAACTGTTTTTTTTTAATAAGTACCCAAGGGTACACTTTTATTATTTTTTTCCATTATATACTACAGACATACAGACATACATACAAACAACCCCCAACTACCCCCCACAACATATAACATATAACAAAGGACTTTATCATTTCTTCTGCTTATTAGATTTCTAAATTCATTATCTATTTTACTAAGCTTATCTTTTCTGCATTCTCAAATTAATACATTTATCTATCATGGCCTGTCAAACTCTTAAATAAAAAGTGTTGTCAGTCCATCCTCGACTGCCCACTGATAGACCTTTGCCCAGTGGAGATAATTCACACAGCTAAAACAAAGCAAATGATAAGAGACTAACCATGGTATCCTAAACACACTTGGGGGTCCTGGGAATAAACTGCATTGAATAGATCTGAATTGGATTCTGATTAGACCTGTTTAGGATTGCTCAGGTGTACTCAGAATCCTACAGGTCTGTTCATTTGGGCTTCCTTCCAAGAAAGTTCTTAGGATTGCACTATAACATGTGTGAACTGGTCCTAAAAGTATTTTAGTATTGCAGATTTAGGGTCAGATTGTGTATATGGACTGTCTACGTTGTCTCTTCTAATGTGCCTGAGTACAGGCCTATGTAAAGAATACTGCATGAAGAATACCATTGATTTTCATTATTTCTTTTGAGAAGTACTCCAATCAAGTATATCACAGTGGGAGTTTACATGTGGATTGCCAGTTTGTACAACATCTATCTCCATTCAGTCTCTGACCTTTGAATACCCGGGGGGATTGCAGAGACCTTGCACATGCGTGTACTGGTTTTAAGCCTATGATGCTGAACGTAACGTATTTGGAAGGAAGTTCCTATTAGCACCAGAGGATTTTATTTGCAGGAAAACCTGTAACTCATTTCTCGCATATCTAGAAAGTCACTACACCACTTTAGTGGTCTACATTATGTCTAGCACGTTGGAGTGGTAATGATTATTAGGAGGCGCAGTTGAGTACAGTGGTATCCTGGAGTGTCTAGCTTTGAGGTCTTATGATCTACCTAGTTTACAATATTTTCATTGTGTTGACACTGAGCCATACTCAACTGTCCCAGCATTTCTTAACAACCTTGTTGAAACTGGAATGCTTTAGAATTCATTAAATAGATATTTAGTGGTCACCTGGAGCTAAATCAGATTATGATGTAATACTTCTAAACTACTGGGAGAATTTTGCGCTTGACCAATAGTGAGTCACTTTTGCAGATTGCTCTGTTTAAAGAAGTTGGCAGTGATTATGTTTGACTTGGGTTTTTGTGTGATCTTGATTGCACCATGTACTGCACCATGTACTGCTATGTAATTTATTGTTTACAGAGCTGGTGGAAACAGGATAAATACTAAAGTAAGCTTATATTCTAATAACAAAGTTGGCCAATCTTTGGTTACTTAAATCTGGAGACCGGAGCTGTGAACAGGGAAGACAGATCTTTCTACAAACCTGAAAAGGGCCACAGATTTGCCAAAAAATGTGAAGTCTAAAGAAAATATATTGAGGGCTCTAAAAAACCCTGAAAACGATAAAAGGAGCACATGTAGCTTTAAATATAATGATAAAAGGAGCACCTGTAGCTTTAAAGAACAGATTCTCTCAGTTGCTTTTGCTAGGCAACCACAGTATCCCAGGCTGCATTTCAGTGAGTAAAAGTCAGCAAGAGGAGCAGGGTCCTTCAGGCCTGTTTTAGCCTTTTAGGGAAGATTCGTTGGGGCCAAGCCTAACTACGGCTGTCAGCTCTCAGATGGGAAATTCCTGGAGATTTTGTGGTGGAGTCTGAGGAGGGTAGGGTTTGGGGAAAGGAGAGGTCTCATCTGGATATAATACCATAGAAACCACCCTCCAAAGCAGCCATTTTCTCCAGAGGTCTCTGTTGTCTGGAGTTCAGTTGTAATTGTGGGGGATCTCCAGGTCCCACCTGGAAGTTGGCTTGGCAGGAACCTCTTGATACCCCTGATTTGTATGACTCAATTAGGCCTGACTCCTTGCTACTGTTCGACAGCAGCTACCTTATGAAACCTAGTGTGGTATAGCAGTTAGAGCTTCAGAGTAGGGTCTGGGAGGCCCAGGTTCGAATCCCCATCTGGCTGCAGAAGTTCACTGGGTGATTTTGGACTACTCACATACTTTAAGCCCAACCTACCTCACAGGGCTGTTGTGTGGATAAAAAGGAGGAGAGAAGAATAATGTAAGCTTCTTGGTCCACACTCTGAAGAAAGGCAGGGTATAAATAATAAACACAGTTGAAGATGGGAGGCAGGTAAAATGTAGGTTGGTGAATGGCTGAGAAGAGAATGGGTTAGGAAACTATGGCAGCACGCAACTGGGCTACAGTTTTCTTAGGTAGAGACTGCGTGGGCAGGGAGAGGGAAAGCTTAAGACAGAAGGGCAGATAAAAGTAGGTCGGCTGTTGGGTGGGAAGGAGATAGGGCTGCCAACCCAGGTTAGGAAATTCATAGAGATTTGGGGGCTGGAGCGTGGGAAGGGTGGAGTTTGAGAAGGGGAGGGACCTCAGAGGGGTATAATACCATAGACTTCACCCTCCAAAGCAGGTATTTCCTCCGAGGGAACTAGGGTTGCCAACCTCCAGGTGGGGGAGCTGGAGATCACCCAGAATTATGACTGCCCTCCAGCTGACAGAGATCAGTTCCTCTGGAGAAAATGGCTGCTTTGGAGGGTGGACTGTAATCCATTATATTCCACTG
>NW_015159727.1:903533-906420 GCF_001447785.1 Gekko japonicus | reverse complement strand
CTTCAGTGTCCTGCAAAGCAGCCAAAGGAAGGACCAAAGTGAGGACAAAGTCTGAGTCCAGTGACACCTTTAAGATCAACGAAGTTTTATTCAAGGTATAAGCTTTTGTGTGCAAGCACACTTCTTCAGATACAGTGAAACAGAATTTCCTCAACCATCTATATGTTTAAAAAAAGTTCCCTCACTGTAAAATCAATGCCCAGGCCATACCCCGGGACCCCCATTGCTTCCTATGTGGCTGCCAGGCTGCTGTCTCTTTGCATCCCCCGCTCTCTGATTGGTCAGCTGCAGAGTTCAGTGTTCTGAGGTAAAAAAAAAAGTTACAGGAGACTGCAGAGATCTAATGACAGTTGAGGAAATCAGGAATGGCCAACCACCTGTGAGATGCAGCAGTGCTGCTGACCCAGCCTCCTGATGGCTTCAAACACACTCCCCCCACCTTCTACACCTGACTGGCAGCTGTCTGTCAGGTGCAGCAGTGGGTGCAGGGTGCTTAAAGCCATCAGGGAGCCCACCTCAGCAGTAATGCCTTAGTGACCCTGCTGGCCCAGCCTCCACAATGGCTTGCAATACCCTCCCCCTCCCCCTCCTACACTGGACAAGGAACTCCCTGTCAGATGTAGGAAAGGGGGTGGGATGCTTACAGCCATCAGGGAGGCTTGCTCAGCAGGATTGCCTTAGTGCTGCTGCTGGCCCAGCCTCTCTGATGCCTTTAAACACACACACCCCAGCACCAGACAGGCGGGGGTCTGTCAGGTGTAGGAGCAGGACCAGGGTACTTTAATCCATCAGGGAGGCTGCCCGAGCAGAAACACCTTAGCAGTGTTGCTGGGCCAGCCTCCCCAATGGCTTTAGACTCACTCCCACCAACTTCTCCTCCACCTGACAGGCAGTTGTCTGTCAGGTGCAGGAGCAGGGACAGAGCATTGAAAGCCATCGGGCAGGTTGCCCAAGAAGCATCGCCTTAGCAATCCTGCTGGCCAAGCCTCCCCAATGCTTTTAGCCACGCTCCTACCCAATATGGAAGTATACCCCCAAAATTGTATAAAAGTGGTTTCCTGTATTAGGTTATTTAACTTCTCACAATGTAGGTTCTAGAAAATTGGTTCATATGAACTTGCTTAATATTTGATTGCTTGGATGTTGTTTTGAAAACAACATTATGTTCCACTTCTTGAATGTAACATAAATAAGAAGCATTTTTTTAAAAAGGGGGGATGCCCTGCACCCCCCTCCCCCCCAAAAAAGCTCAGGCAAAACCCCTGCATCAAGAAAGCCAAAATGAGGGGAGTGCATTCAACCTCAACTACGAAGAGATTTCTGAGAAACACGACCCCTAAGGCGGTAAAAAAGGGGGGAAATGTGTTTCCCCAATTGTTTTCCATATGCTTGGTAGGCTGCTGCCTCCTTGCGCCCCCACCCTCGAATTGGTCAACGGAGTACCTCAGAGTTCTGGGGTAAAACCTGCCTGCTTGCACCCACCTCCCTCTGATTGTGGATCTCAATGTTCTGAAGTAAAAACAGCCCACAAGCTTCTCCTCAAAGTGGAACCTCAACCCTCGCAAACTCTGCAATGGCACTAGACTGCAAGTGAAGGCCCTGCAGGAACATCATTGACGACATATTGCTCACCTGCATCATACCACACATACCACTCATACCATCAGAAAACCCCTTCTAGTTCAAGAGGCTGCAGTTCTCCTTCAAGGTCTGCTTTGCTATGACCATCAATGTCCCAAGGGCCAGACTTATCCAATGTTCTCTCTAAGATGAGTTAGTGTGAGCTAGCTCAGTTTTTTAGCCTCTGACTCACACATTTTTGTCTTAGCTCACGAAGGATGACTCCAGAGGAAACTAATTTATGCCAAATTGCTTGCTCACAACTTTAATGCCAGTAGTTCACAAAGTAGAATTTTTGCTCACAAGACTCCACAGCCTAGAGAGAGCATTGTTGGTGACCCACAAATTCAAACTTACTTGGTATGGCAACCCATTAGGGTTGCCAACCCCCCTAGTTTGGCTGGGGTTCCCCTGCTTTTTGGGGGTTTCTACCCACCGGCGGGCAGCTGGCCAATGGGGGATGGAGAAATACGGAAAATGCAGTGACACGTTGCTCCCCTTTTCCCTTCTCGCGCGCCGATAGGGCGTGCGAAGCCTTCCAGCTCCCTGAACTTAAACGGGCCCCTTTAACTGCAGGGAGCTGGCGTTTCCCCGCCCGCCCATTGGGCGGGTGAGGTGATGTCATCACTTTGGGATTGCCCCACCCCCTCCGGGAACATCCCCCAAAGTCCCCCGCTGGGGGCTAAAGTGGACTTGGCAACCCTACAACCCATTGACATGTAAGTTTAGGACCATTAGTTTTTGGGAGCCATTGTTTTCATGTACTTCAGCTGCGTTTGCCTATTTTATAACACTTAATTTTAAGAAATTTAAGCAAAAATATACTTATGCCAAGCCTCCCCAATGCTTTTAGCCACGGTCCCACCCAATATGGAAATATACCCCAAAATTGTATTAAAGTGGTTTCCTGTATTAGGTTATTTAACTTCTCACAATGTAGGTTCTAGAAAATTGGTTCATATGAACTTGCTTAATATCTGATTGCTTGGATGTTGTTTTGAAAACAACATTATGTTCCACTTCTTAAATGTAACATAAATAAGAAGCATTTTTTAAACAAAGGGATGCCCTGCACCCCCCCCCCAAATAAAAGCTCAGGCCAAACCCCTGCATCAAGAAAGCCAAAATGAGGAGAGTGCAACCCCAACTACGAAGAGATTTCTGAGAAACACGACCCCTAAGGGGGTAAAAAAAGGTGAAAAATGTGTTTCCCCTTTTCCATATGCTTGGTAGGCTGCTGCCTCCTTGCCCCCCCCCCCTCGAATTG
>NW_015159727.1:896941-903345 GCF_001447785.1 Gekko japonicus | reverse complement strand
CATTGACGACATATTGCTCACCGGCATCATACCACACATACCACTCATACCATCAGAAAACCCCTTCTAGTTCAAGAGGCTGCAGTTCTCCTTCAAGGTCTGCTTTGCTATGACCATCAACAAGTCCCAAGGCCAGACTTATCCAATGTTCCCTCTAAGATGAGTTAGTGTGAGCTAGCTCAGTTTTTTAGCCTCTGACTCACACATTTTTGTCTTAGCTCAGGAAGGATGACTCCAGAGGAAACTAATTTATGCCAAATTGCTTGCTCACAACTTTAATGCCAGTAGCTCACAAAGTAGAATTTTTGCTCACAAGACTCCACAGCCTAGAGAGAGCATTGGTGGTGACCCACAAATTCAAACCCCCTTAGTTTGGCTGGGGTTCTCCTGCTTTTTTGGTGGTTCTACCCACCGGCGGCTAGCTGGCCAACGGGGGAAGCCCCGCCCCCAAGCCCCAACACCCGCAGCCACCCCTCTCCCTTCTCCCTGCACTCTCACGCGCCGATAGGGCGTGCGAAACCTTTAACTGCAGGGAGTTGGCGTTTCCCCACATGCCCATCGGGCGGGTGGGGTGATGTCATCACTTTGAGATTGCCCCTCCCCCTCCGGCAACGCCCCCCAAAGTCCCCCACTGGGGGTAAAGTGGACTTGGCAACCCTACAACCCATTGACATGTAAGTTTAGGATCATTAGTTTTTGGGAGCCATTGTTTTCATGTATTTCAGCTGTGTTTGCCTATTTCATAACCCATTTAAGAAATTTAAGCAAAAATATACTTAACGTACCTACCAATGTTGAATTTGTTGAAATATTTATTGTACTTTGTGGTGGAACGCTGTGGGCTGCAGGCCCTGTTCCACCCTGCCCTCCAAGGTATTCCCGACATGGAGAGGGTTTTCATTGTTTTCAGGTAACCACTGCCACCACCTGACCTTTGTAAGGAATTGCCCACTGGGAGGGTCAGGATTCCCATCTTCCCTCTTCAGGACTCCCAGCTTCCCTCTCTCTATACGTGCCCTATCAGATGTTAAAATATAGGACACACTTCTTAGCTTAGGAAGTTACTAGGTCTCTACAGAGTGTCATTACCTTGAAATTTCCTCCAGCTCTTCAGGCCATCACATGGTTAATGGCTGCCTCCTCCAGACCTCAGTTGAGAGTTCTGTCTCCTCTGATGGACTCAGCACAAAAGAGCCCTTCCTTCTTGCTTCCAGAAGTATTATCTTCTCCCTTTTCCCACCCACTATCATGTAGGACTGTTGCAGTCTTTTTGCCTGCTAGATTTGATAACGTTGGGTTGTGAATTTGCTAAGAGGCCTTGGACTCCCTTTAATACAAAATAGCATTTTGATTTGTGCATGGTCATTGTGCCTACCTTGACTCACTATACCCTTTGATGAAGAATTGTCTTCGAAACAGTTTTAGTATTACATACGATACTTTCGGGGTATATTGGACAGTATTTTCTCTATGGACTGTTATGGCCCCTAGGAGAGTTTGTGCTTGTGGACTCTTTTGGATTGTATCATCACTTTGTGGTTTGTGTGAGTTTATGATGCGCATTACATTATTTTGAAGAGCTGTATGTGTTTACTTATTCAATATACTTAATATATTCCTATAGGCAATGCTCCCTCTAAGCTATGGAGTCTTGTGAGCAAAAATTCTATTTTGTGAGCTACTGGCATTAAAGTTGTGAGTGAGCGATCTGGCTACTGCATACATTAGTTTGCTCTGGAGCCATCCTTCCTGAGCTAAGACAAAACTGTGTGAGCCGGAGGCTAAAAAACTATGGGCTAGCTCACACTAACTCAGCTTAGCGGGAACAGTGCCTATGAGTATCATTACTTGTCTTAAAAACGTTTTGGGAGAATTTCCACCTTGCATTTGTAGGCGTGCAACCAGGGCAGACTTGCAGTTATAGAATACCTAGCTTTCCTAATGTGCGCAGCTTCAAAACATCTTGCTTTTAGGATCTTCTCTATTACATTTATATATCTCCGCTATCTCCCAGACCTGCCCCATTCACCAATGGCAGCAACAATCTTTTGTATGTTCCTTTGCGTATATAAATCAGCCGTAATAGCCTGTGACCAGAAACATCCAGGTTCTGGAAATATTGAAGAGATCTGTTGTTCATATGTGGGAGAACCAGTGTAATCCTTGTAATCCTTGGCAACACAAGTGATACTTTCACACCAAGTGTGGAAGAACAGTTATGGTGGGAAGCATTTGTCACTGTTTTAATAGCTAAGCTCAAAGCACAAAACTTGTCCATAATGGGGGAGACAGTGAGACAAAACTGTTGTAGAGCTGTTTTAGGATTCTGCTTGTACACAAATTTCTGTATACGCTGCAACACATTGGGTTTTCTGAGGTTTTATTTTTGTGTGGGGGGATCAATTTATGGAAACGAATTGAATTTCCATAGTAAAGCCTGATGACAAATTTAAGGAAGAATACTGAATGAATCTCTCATGCACCTGTGAAATCATACTATTGTGACTAGAAGAAGACTAGAAATGAAGAAAGAACACCCATCTTGCTTTTTGTTGCTGACTTAAGGGTATGTTAACATAATCAGAAGCAAATTCTGCTATTGCTTCTCTAAGACTCATTTAGGAAGGTGAACCTTTTGCAAATTTTAAGAGGTAGAGTATATCATCTGGGGTGGGAAGATGATGGTATGTTCAGGATGATCATAGGCAGGGGTCATTTTATAGAAAAAGAGGTGCAGGAGCTCATTAGCATACCTCATTAGCATAACTTATTTGCATATGCCACATACTCTGACATCACTGGAAGTGTGTCAGAAGGCAACACCCACCGCTCAGGATCCACTGGACTGTTTTGGATTGCTAGCTATTGGGGGGGGGCGTGGAGGGAGGAGGGAGAAGCTTGTACCTGAATAAAACTTGGTCTTTTTGGACTGGGGGGGCTCTGCAACTTACCTGGTTGCTTCTTGCTCTGACTGAGGGCTGCTGGGAGCAGGGGGTGGGGCTTGTTACATGTGCCTGCCCCCTGGGCTCTTTACTGCCGGAGCTCCGCTCCTGTGCGTTCCTGCAGGAAATGAGCCCTGATCATAAGACTATTGCAGAGTTTTTCTTGGCTCTGTATTTTACAAGGCCTTGGCCTGTATGACCCATGCTAGCCTGATCTTATGAGATCTAGGACGCTGAGCAGGTTTGGTCCTGATTTTGACAGCTGAGGTTCAACACCAGATCTCAGAAGTTAAGCAGGTTTAAAAGTCTGCTTTCCACTTTTGTGCAGTGGATAGAGGCATCCTAAGAATATTCCTCCAATTTTCTGCTCCATCTCCTTTCTGTTCTCTCGAGGTGAACCTTATTGGAATTAACAAATGAAGCAAGTGAATTTGAGCATAGCCTGATCCCCCCCCCAACTCCTTACTCAACAGATACATGTAGTTTGATACTGTGACAGACTGCATTTTAATTCAGCCCTGACTGAGAGCAATTTAACGCAGATTGAAGAACTGGGGGAAAGTTGGCAAGGAAGTTTGGGAAGTAGGCAAAGACTCCCATTTGGGCCAAAGAAAGGGGATAGATCCTCTAGTGAGAGGAGAATTTCCCTACCCAGTAAAATAGGGAGTTAGCTCTGAAAAGTGCAGAGATCCCTGGTCTGGTGTTGTTAGAAACTGCCTTTAGAGATCTTAAGAGTCATTTAAAAACAAGATGAGTACTGGTGTTTGAAGAAAAGGGTTTTGGGTACTGGAAATAGTGTACCAGCCTTCTGGAAACCAAAAGAGTCAGAAAATACTCAAAGAAAGTGTACTGGAGTATTTGGAAAAACACTGGAACAAAAGCCTCTCAAAATAAAGATTTAAGTAACTGTGAATATCTTAAGAAAATCTCATTAGCCTGAAACATAAGAACTAAAGACCTAAGGTCTGTGCATGTACTGATTTTACCTCAGAGTTATCTATATTGAGTTAGCTCAGAAATTTTAAATTAGGGTTGCCAGGTCCATCAAAGATGATGGCGGGGGGACATTCCAGAAGGAAGAAGTGATGTCACATGATGTGCCTGAGTCACCTGGAAATGACGTTGGGGCCGACACTGGTATTTGGCAAAACTCTATGGTAAAATCAGCCTCAAACAATAGAGTTTTGCTGCAAAACCAGAGCATCCACCCCTGACATCACCGACGTGCCTATATCACTTCTGGGTGATGCAGGCACGTCGCATTATTTCCGGTGATGTTGCTTTTTGGGGGTTGGGGTCTCCTTCTGCTGGCCAGCTGGCCACCAGCATGCAAGAACCTGCAAAAGTGGGGAATCCCCTGCTCCCAACTGGGAATGGCAACCCTAGACCTGATTTCACCTGACCTTTCCCCTCTGTGTTGAATAAAATTTTTAGTTAATTTTGAATTTCAAAATGTCTCAAGTGCCATTCTCACTGGTTTAAGTTAAAGGGCAGGCGAGAGTGATTGAGGAAGCTTTTCTCTGGTGCACACACGTGCTCTCTCTCGCTTTCCTTCCCCCCTCCCTTCCTCCCCAAAGGAGGAAGAGGATATCTCGGCCCCTGGAGGGGAGTATTGTTTCCATTATCATTTCTATTTTGAAAAAAAAATGCATAGTTACGGGGCTTTTATGATCCCTGTTCTGTCCTTTTGTTGTTTGAAATAACTGTTCTTGCAGCAATCCTTAGCTTGCTGTTGTATCTAAATCAGCAGTGCAGGGTTTGCACTTACCATGCAAACTATGATTCCAAGTTATTTGGAATCCTGACTTTCAGTGAAAGCACAAACCATAGTTTACTTACTCTGCTCAGTGTGAAAGCCATGATTTGTCCCAGATATAATTGATTATTCTACCATGTCTGAAGGGATGATGGTAGCAAGTTTTTGTCAGTAAGCCCAAAATTCACTTAAGCCTTGTTAAACATGCTGCATTTAAATCATGCCAGAGTTTGTTTGCTTCCTTTCTTTTAGAGATGGAGAAGACCTTCTGTTCCCATACTATCCATCCTACCAGTTAAAATCTGCCTTTCGAGTCCTGCTATCTGTGTCCTTGCCTTCAGAGGTGAATTTGATGGAGACTAGAGACAAGGCCTTTTCTGTGGTGGAACTTCACCTTTAGAACACCCTCCTCCTTAGGCCTGCCAACCTCTAGGTGGGGTCTAGAGATCTCCCGCTATTACAACTGATCTACAGACAATAGAGATTAGTTCCCCTGACAAAAATGGTTGCTTTGGAGGATGGACTCTATGGCATTGTGCCCCACTGAAGTCCCTCCCCTCCCCAGACCCCATCCTCTCCAAGCTCCATCCCTAAAATCTTCAAGTATTTCCCAGCCCAGAGCTGGCCACCCTACTTTCCCTTAAGGTCGGACTGGATCCTACTTTCTTTTGGGCACCAGGGTTAAACATGTTTTTACCCAGGCTTTTAATTAGAGGTTTTATCTTACCAGCTTTTTTAATGGTCAGCTTCTGTTTTATAGATAGTTTCTTATGCAATGGAGGGAAGGAAGCAATATGTTTCTACAAGGATTGGTATTGGGGCCAGTATTCTTTAATTGATTAATGAATGATCTGAAATAGGGGTGAGTAGTATAGTGGCCAGGTTTGCAGATGACACAGAATTATTCAGAATGGTGGAAGCCAAGGCTCAGTGTGAAGAGCACCAAGAGGATATCCACAAACTGGGCGAGTGGGCGAAGGTGTGGCAAATGAAGTTCAGTGGTGGTGAGTGTAAGGTGCTGCACATGGGGACAGAAAACCCCAACTTCATGTATATGCTAGAAAAAGATCTTGGGGTCGTAGTCGATAGCTCAATGAAAGTGTCAAGCTCAATAAAAGTGTCAACCCAGTATGCTGCAGAAGTGAGAAAGGCAAACTCTATGTGAGGGATTATTAGAAAAGTGATTGAACATAAAACAGCCAATATTATAATGGCCCTGTATAGATCTATGGTGCGGCCTCATGTGGAGTACAGTTCTGGCCACTGTATCTCAAAAAGGACATCACAGAGCTTGAAAAGATACATAAGAGTGCAACTGAGATGGTTAGGTGCTTGGAGCACTTTCCCTAAGAGGATCGGCTGAAGAATCTGGAACTTTTTAGCTGAAAAAAGAGATGACTAAGGGGAGAATGCCAAAGTTTTATAAAATTATGCAGGGGTGGAGAGGGTTGACAAAGAACTTTTTCTCCCTCTCACAAAATACCAGAACTCAAGGGCATCAAATGATGCTGATGGGCAGTAGATTCAGGACAGACAGAAGGAAATACTTCTTTATTTTTATTTATTTATTTATTTATTTATTTATTCATTCAACTTTTATCTCGCCCTTCCGCCGAAGCGGCTCAGGGTGGCTCACAACATTAATAAAACCAACATAGATAAAACATTAGTCCATAAAACAACTTACATAAATACAATAAATATAA
>NW_015159727.1:865947-896588 GCF_001447785.1 Gekko japonicus | reverse complement strand
CGAGGTAGAGCCCGACTGGCCGCTGAACAACAGATAGAGCTGGGTGTCATCCGCATATTGGTGACAACCCACCCCATGCCTCTGGGCAATCTGGGCAAGGAGGCACATATAGATGTTAAATAACATTGGGAGAGTACCGCTCCTTGTGGCACCCCACAAACTAGTGGGTGCCTTCGGGATAGTTTCTCCCTGAGAGCCACCCTTTTCCCCTGACCCTGGAGAAAGGAGACAAGTCACTGTAAAGCAAGTCCCCGAATCCCCACGTGGGCGAGCAGCTGATGATCGACCGTGTCAAACTCTGCTGACAGGTCCAGCAACAGCAGCACCCCCGCCCCGATCCAGATGCCTCCGGAGGTCGTCCATAAGGGCGACCAGTGCCGTCTCCGTCCCGTGGCCCGGGCGGAAACCGGACTGGTAGGGATCAAGAATGGAAGCGTCATCCAGAAAGCTCTGCAATTGTATCACCACCGCCCTCTCTATTAATTTGCCCAAATAGGGCAAATTGGAAACCGGCCAATAGTTGGCCAATTCGGCAGGATCCAGGGATGGTTTTTTCAAGAGAGGGCGGACCATCGCTTCCTTAAGAGCCCCTGGGAACCACTCCTCAGAGAGGTATTTGTTTATAATATCCTTGAGGGCTCATCGAAACCCCTCGTGGCCAGCTTTAATTAGCTAGGAGGGGCACGGATCCAGGTTCCATGTGGTTGGGTGTACCATTGAGATTAATCTGTTGACTTCCTCAAGGCTGAGTCATTTGAAATAATCCAGAATGGGACCAGAGTGATTAAAATGTGAAATTTGCTGCCAGAGGATGTAGTGATGGCAACAGGAATAGATAGCTTTAAGAGGAGATTAGATAGATTCATTGAGGATAAGTCTATCAATGGCTACTAGCCATGGTGACTGAGGGGAACCTCCACATTCAGAGGCACTAAACTTCTGAATCCCAGAGCCAGGAGGCAACATCAGGGGAAGGCCTCAGTCTCTATGCCCTGTTTTTGGCCCTCCAGAGGAACTGGTTGGCCACTGTGTGAGACAGGATACTGGACTAGATGGATCACTGGTCTGATCCAGCGGGACTCTTCCTATGTTCTTATGCAGCTTATGTCCAGTGGCTTATTTTTAATGGCTAGTTTTGGAGGTTTTCAAACAGAGGCTAGATGGCCATCTGACAGCAATGCTGATTCTGTGAACCTTGACAGATCGTGAGAGGGAAGGCAGGAAGGATTGCATCAGTACTTAGTTCTTGTGGCCCTTTCTTACACACCCAGGAAAATGCCGATCGACACTTTGGGGTCAGGAAGAAAATTTTTACCAGGCCAGTTTGGCTGGAGATCCTGGAGGGGTTTTTTCATCTTCTAGCCATGGAACAGTGGTGACTGGAGGTGTGGAAGGGGAGGTTTTTGTGAATTCCCTGCATTGTGCAGAGCGTTGGACTAGATGACCCTGGTTTCCCTTTGATCCGATGAGTCTAAATATTGTGACATGGTTTTAATTGCAAGCCACCTCCGGCGTGACTCTGAAGAGGTAGCATAGAAATATCCTAAATAGGTAAGGGAAAAGAAGCATGTTTATGTTTAAAGAAAAGATTTTAAAATTTGAGGGAGGATCTACTCTACTTGGGCTCATCCAGGTAGATAAATATTATAGCCAGTGGGATCAGCTATTGGAAAAGAAAATGAAATGCCTAGGAATAACAAATGATATGATTAAGAATACAGAAACTAAAGACATTATAAGACAAATTTAAAAACTGTGTAAGGGAGTTGGATATTACAAGTACGTCTATTAGGGCGCGCAGGATATGTTCGACACTTAATAGGGAATTACCCTCCCAATGCAACTGCCAAAATGTTTTTATCAGTTGACAGTCCCAAAACTAAGAAGAGCTTTTACTTTGGCAACAACGAACGTTCTTCCCTCGGCGGTTTTGGAGGGCAGGTATAATAGAGTATCATATTCTGATAGAACATGCAGATGCTCATATAATAAAATCGAAACCATTGATTATATGATTATGGAGTGCCCTATATTCAACGAGTTGAGGGCTAATTTAGTCACCTCTTTACTTAAACATACAGAATTGCTACATGTGTGAACCCAGGTGTCATGGCTACTATTGGATACAAATGATCCTGTTATGCTCTCAATGGCAAACGATCAGTAATCAAATATTTCTGCTGAAGGTGATAGCCGTATGAGCAGTACTAGGTAGATAGATCTGTACCTTAACACTTTTTTTTAGGACTACGTAAGGCCATATAAAGTTGCCGTGATGGCCCAGTTTGGTTTTCAGGTTACCAGTTTTCCATTCTGTTTAGCAGAATTGAATGCAAAGTAACGTTTTAAAGACAGTTTATGCCAGAAGTTCTAATTACTGCAAGCTGCAAAAATTTAGTCTTTTTGAATTCACTTGACCCTTCTATGCCACCTCTGGTTGATGTATATACATGCTGCTTGTCTAGAAACTGGCAGCATTTTCAAGATTAACAAACGGTTTTCCAAAGCCTGAATAAGGTGCTGAGTTGTTCTCTATAGGCCGTTTAAAGGGATGTGGGAAAAGAAAGGGAGAACTGTGATTTCACCTATAATTGCTTTCTTCAAAACACCATCTGCAAATATTACTCTTTCAGATATTTGCAGTGCAGTCGTGAGGGGGGGACGAAAGTACACAGGGAGCTGATAATGCGCTGATGGGACGAGCTGGGAGATTTTGTGCTAGCACTCCCCATGACAGATTGCTGGAGACCAGTTAGTGCCCACTGCCAGTCCGGTTTTCTCCTCTTAATTAATTTAATTCCAGCAGTGGTGGAAACCATACAAGGCTGGGAGAACTGCAACACTTACCATCTATTTTTCATCGGCACGACTCCCGGGCCCCTGGCTGGCCTGCTCCAGATAAGATCAATGCTGGGCTCCGCGGTCTGACCTGAAGCTCCTGCCGGCACTGGAGCTGCAAACGGCGGCTTTGCAAGCTCCACCGTCTCAGCGCGGCTACCATTTTGGTGCTGACACCGGGGCTGAGATTCTCCTGCAGAGACAATTCCATCCACAGCGAGAGGCGCAGCGCCTGTTCCGGACGCTGAGGTGGAGGTTGGGGGACCCAGGGGAGGTCTCCACCCCCCTTGAAGTTTTCCTGACCAGACCCAAACTCATTGGATGATGGCGGCCTCAGCGGCTCTATTTCCTGTTCGGACTAGTAACGACAGCAGGGGAACCCAACCACACTGGGACTTTTCCAGCAGATTACACCACCCAGAGCTGGAGGAAGAAGACCTGGGATCAGTGGCAAAAGGAGACCAGAAGCGGCTGGAGACTGAGAGGCAGAGTGCTGGTGGTTTCACAACACAGAAGGAGGACGCTGAGACCCCCACCCTCCGTTGTAACCACGTGGACTGAAGAAGACCTAGGACCATTGCTGGCTGGCAAATAGAAATAGAAGTAGAACTCGACAACTCAGCTCATTAAGACTACTGCCTGCTGTTGTCTTCAAAGAAACATGAACCAGCATTCTTAATTAAATTGTAACCTAGAGATTTTATTTAATGACTTGATTGAAGTAATTAATTAATTAAGGGTTTAATAATTATTTATTTTAAATAGCTGAATTAATTGTTTTAAATACTTGATTAAATTGGTTGCTTATCTAATAGATTTATTCAGCTATATTAACCTCTTAATCAAATTGATTATATTATATTGATTGCCTATTATTGATTGACTTGTATTGTATTGTTTTGATTAGTATATATTGTAATGAATTTATTCACTGACCTTTATTTAAATTACTGGTCAGATGACTGGAATTATTGGCAACCAAGTGAGTAAGTGAACCACATAGTAGGTTAGGTTAGATTAAATTGTTGACCCAGCAGTGCTGGAAGCTGTGTGCCACTACTGGTACTACATACAAACACTAGTCGGTCTGAGGCTTGCGAAGACCACTAGATGTATCAATGAGTGGACAAGGGATTCCAGTGCTCCTGGGGAGGGGAAAGTACATTGGAGGGACTAGATGTAGAGATAAGGGAAGGGAGCAGAGAAGTATAATAGCTCGACCTCCTTCCAGTCCACGTCCCATCCCAAAAGTTGTAGGTAGTGGGGCTAGGACAAATGACCCCCCTCTGACATTGGTGTTGTTCAACGCCAGGTCTATGAACAATAAGACCAGGGTCCTTCGGGACTTCCTGCATGAGCAGAATGTAGACCCTGCGTGTATGACCGAGACCTGGGTGTGGGATGGGGAGAAGAGCTCTCTCCCAGCTTGCCCTTCCTGAGTTCTCGATCCTTCACCAATTGTGGACTAAGGGGCAGGGGGGATGAATGGCTCTATTCATTCGTGAGGCTTACTCCTTCAGAACGCTCCCGCCACCGAAGATCTCGGACATTGAGTGTGTTGGCCTAGTGTGGGAGGCTGGGGAGAGTTTGGTGATTTGGCTGGTGTACCGACCGTCCAATGCACCAGCCAATAGCTTGCCGTTCCTGATGGAGGCCACTTCGGGCTGGGCATTGGAACGCCCTAGACTGATAATCCTGGGTGATTTCGATGTCCATACCATGCCACCGATTCGACCTCTACTCAGGCAGCAGATCTGGTGTCGCCAATAGCGGCACTAGGACTCTCCCAATATATAACCACCCCCACTCACCGGGGTTGGGCATATGCTTGATCTGATCTTCGTGGCAGGGGTTACAGTGGACCAGATTACTGCCTTAGCACTACCATGGTCAGACCACCTTGCTCTGAAGGTCCATCTGAATGTTTCACCCCAACCGTGTTTGGGCGGCGAGGGTATTTCAGCTCGCCTGTGGAGCCAAATGGATCCTGTGCAGCTTCAGATGGCCCTGTGGGATCCGATGCCCCCTGGCAGTTCGTTAGATGAGCTTGTAGAGGATTGGCACGGCTGACTCTCGACAGCCATCGACGAGATCGCTCCCTGACATCCTCTGCGTCCTCGCTTTATGCTCACTCCCTGGTTCACCCAGGAGCTGTGGCTTATGAAGCGGAGGCTAAGATGACTAGAGAGACGGTGGCGGTGCACCCATGATGAATCTACAAGAGCATCCTATAGGACGTTTATGAGATCCTATGAGATGGCAATCAAAGCTGCGAAGCATGAATTCTGCACGGCCATGATTGCATCTGCGAGTTCATGCCCAGCTCAGTTATTTAGAACAATTTGGTCCCTGACTGCTCTGCCACAAGGCAGACCAAACGCTAAGGAATTGGATATAGGCTGTGAGGCCTTTGCGAGCTACTTCACAAAGTCTTGTCACTCCACCACAACCTCCCTGCCACATTGGAGACAGTGAGTGAACTTGAAGCTCTATGCATGTCTTCGAGTCAGATTATGGACCATTTCAGCCCGCTCAGCCTAGAGGAAGTCGACAAACTGCTCCTGACTGTAGGCCCAACCACATGCTGTCTTGACCCGTGCCTGTCGTGGCTAATTAAAACTGGCTGCAATCGTTTTCGAGGTGCCCTAAGTGAGATCATCAACAAGTCCCTCATTGAGAGACTGTTCCTTAGGGCACTTAAAGAGGCAGTAGTCTGCCCACTCTTGAAGAAACCATCAGTGGACCTGGCCGATTTGGCAAATTACTGGCCAGTCTCCAACTTACCCTATCTGGGCAAAATAATAGAGGGCTGTGGCAATTCAGCTTCAGGGCTTTCTGAATGACACTTCCATTTTAGATCCCTTCGAGTCCAGCTTTCGTCCAGGCCATGGGATGGAGACAGCACTTGTCGCCCTCACAGATGACCTCTAGAGGCATCTGGATTGGGGCGGATCAGCAGTACTGTTGCTGTTGGACCTGTCGGCAGCGTTTGATATGGTTGACCATCAGTTACTAATCCACCACCTTCCTGACATGGAAGTTCAGGGGTCTGCCTTACAATGGCTTGCCTCCTTTCTCTGAGATTGGAGACAAAGGTTGGCACTAGGGGAGCAGATGTCTCGAAGGCTCCCACTGTGTTGTGGAGTGCCTCAAGGAGCCGTTCTCTCCCCAATGCTTTTCAACATCTACATGCACCCCCTTGCCCAAATTGGCCGGAGGCATGGGCTGGGTTGTCACCAATATGCGGACGACACCCAGCTCTATCTGTTGTTGGGCAACCAGTCTGACTCTAAACCAGAAGATCTAAACCAGAAGATCTAGACTGGGCATTACAAGCCGTGGCTGGTTGGCTTAGTCTGAGCTGGCTGAAACTGAATTCCATGAACACGGAGGTCCTGTGCCTGAGCCAGGGTGGTCCGAGGGTAGGGATCCCACTCCCGACCTTCGATGGGGTGCTGTTGGTGCCAGCGCCAGAAGTTAGGAGTTTGGGAGTGCTCTTGGATGTCTCCTTAACAATGGAGGCCCAAGTAGCAGCCACTGCCAAGTCAGCCTTCTACCACCTCTGGCTAATTGGGCAGTTGGTTCCCTTCCTTGACTGCAACGAGTTGGCAACAGTGATCTACGCAATGGCCACCTCAAGACTGGACTACTGTAACGCTCTCTACATGGGGCTGCCCTTGTCACAAATCCGGAAGCTGCAGCTAGTGCAAATGCAGCAGCCAGGCTTCTGATGAGCCTCCCTATGCGGGAGCACATCCAGCCTGTGCTAAAGGCATTACACTGGCTGCCGATAGCATTCTGAGTTCACTTCAAGGTGCTGGTTCTTACCTTTAAAGCCCTATATGGTCAGGGGCTGACATACCTGAGGGACCGCCTTTCCCCATATGTACCCCAGCGAGCACTGTGTTCATGGTCACAAAATTGATTGACCCTCCCAGGCCCTAAAGACGTCAGACTGGCAACATCCAGGGCCAGGGTGTTCTCAGTGGTGGCTCTGTACTGGTGGAATGAGCTCCCAGAAGAGATCAGGGCCCTGTGGGACCTTTTACAGTTCCGCAGGGCCTGCAAGACAGAGCTCTTCCACCAGGCCTTCAACTAAGGAGCTGCCACCACCACCAACAACATCATCATTAAAGAGGCGCCCGACTCCACTACTGCAGTCTGTGCCAGTCATATATATATGATAAAGACTGAGAACTGATGAATAAAGTAACTGCTGTCACCATCTGTACTGTATTAGTTTACAACTAGCTAGCACTTTCTGTTTTGAATTGTTTTTAGATGGTTTTATCGATGTCGTTTTTATGTATTCTTGTAAGCCGCCCTGAGCCTGCTCCGGTGGGAAGGGCGGGGTATAAATCAGATAAATAAATAAATAAAGTAAGTGCCTGGTGGTGCAAGTGTGGTAATGCCACAAAGCAACACTAGCATAAGCTGCTGCACTGGTGTTACACGGATTGCTTGGTTCTGATTACAGATGTACAGGACAGTACATGTGTACAAGGATTCTTTAATACTCTATGTATACAAGGGTCAAATTGCTAGAGACACCAGTGGAGGGAAGAGACCTTTAATTGAATAAATGGAGTTTCATTGTGAATAAATACAAAGTTCACACTAGTCGCTCACACAAAAATAATAACAACAGATCAGCACACACAGAACTAAGAAACAGAGAAGTGATTGATAGTGACAAGAAGGGAGTTGATTTTAGATTCGGGCAAAATTCACGTGATCCTGAAGTCTGGAATCCACATGGCAGAAGGAGGACACGGCCGGCCAGCAGTTCATGTCAAAGGCCCAGACAGAGTCTGAGGATACACTCTTATGGGCACCCAAAGGTTGAGGCATGGAGTGCCAGTTTAAAATATGTTTTGGGGAGCCAGGGGTGGGCTGGCCCATGGTGTAATGAGTAGCTAGATTAAGCTGGATACATGCTGGATGTATGGCTTAAACGTCTGAGGTTCGGAAATGCCAGGGTTTTTGTGCCTATGTGTCAGTGGCTTGATGTTGGGTGGGGAAGGGTGCTAGACCCTCAAAATTACTTTAAAGGAGACAGTGCAGCTTACTGGGTCAGTACTGGGGTCAGAGGAGATAGGATTTAGGGATTAGTAGGATGGCGAGGATGGCTTTCTCTGTTGATTGTATCTATCATGGGATCCTGTGTACGTGCTTGCTCTCAGTACCCCTATTTGTCTTGGTTCCTCCTGAGCCTGTTAGGCTGGTTCAAAATGGAGTGTTTTCTGGATCCATGTTGCCTGCCCATGACAGACCAATGTGAGGTGTGAGACCCTGGTCTTACTGCCTTTCTGGTTGCTGAGTCCCTCCGAGTCTTTTGGAGCGAGCGAGTTTAGCACAGGTATATCTGGGGAGGTAACATTGGCAAGGAATGGAGTGGAACCATGGCAAGAGATAGTTGGCTCCCTAAGCTGTCCCCTCTTGGGAACATACCCCCAAACTGGCGAAAGTTACACCATCAAAATCCATGGCATAGCCCATAGACACCCATATAATGGAAAAAAACCAAGTGCTCCACATAGGTGCAGTGCCACCAAAAAGCCTCAGTGGAGCCTAGGATGCTGACTACAGCTGCACTAAGCACCCTCCTCCCCCAGCAGCAACCAACTCCCCCTCCCCTGCATACAATCACAACCCCCTCCAGTGTTACTTGACCCCCAGCGAGGATGCCCCATAGTTTAGTAGGAAAGGTACATGGCATGGAACTCTATTGGAGAAGTCTCTGCCATGCACACTTAGAATGTACAGCATTGCACTTTGGTGGCAGAACAGACAGAGAGCACTTAGAACCACTGAGGAAACACTTAGTACTAATGCACAGGGGGGAGACTGAAGTCCATGCCATTTGGCTAGATGTCTCATTTCAGAACCCTAACAACATGAAGGGGCAACCATACACTGATAGGTGAGGGCAGAAATCCAGCTGTCCCAGCCCAGGAATCAGCAATATGTTCCCCCATTCCCTCACATAACCCCAGGGACTGCCCTGACAATACTGGCTTCCACACCCAAAGCTATCAGTATATGCATAAGATGGCTACCCGAGCCAAACCCAGCTGGCACTGTGCCCCATGCCATGCAATGGGGCATACTCCCAGGAAAGTGTACATGGAACAGCTGCCTGAGGGAAGGGATGTTGGTATTCCTTTACTGTGCTGTTCGCCTACTCCTTTGCCAGGGTGCCCCCACTTCCCCAGGTGGGGGATAGAACCAAACTGTGGTTTGGGGTACCTGTGTTATGCGGCAAGGCAACTTTGGGTTCCATTGACTTGCAGGAGCAGGGCCCTATGCAGCAGTAGTGGATGGAGCAGTTGCTGAGCACTTCCTCATGGGGTCAGTAAGGAGGGCTTCGTCGTGCTTCTTGGGGGGAGGGGATGGCAAATGGAGCCGACCCATGGGGCTGAAACCAGAAACCCTGTTGGGGATCCTCAGGCATGGCTGTGGCCGGCATGGTATCTGTGCTGTTTGCCATTGGTGCAGATGTTTCTGTTTAGGATCAGTGCAGGTGGTGATTGAACAGGGACCTGGAAACATGACTGGTGCAGTTTTTGCCACTCTGCTCACTCAATGGTTTAGGACTGGCTCTTGAGCATCCTGCCTTGGGCAGTCTTCTGGTCAGCAAGTCCACCCCACCATATGCATGCTGTGTTAGGGACAGCTCAGCCTGTCTTCCCATTGCATCTGGGAGCAGCTCACAAAGGCAGAGGTGCCGCACTGGCCAGAGGGAGTTGGGAACCTGATCCATCAGACCACTTCATGGTTCGTTTTCAATAAAGTCGGGGTGTTCTAGAACTGTCTGTTTGTGAGTGCATGAGGCTAGCTTCATATGTCTCCCTTTCCCCCTTCCTTTCCCCATCTGTGACTTCCCCTGTTGGGGCTGCCCCTTCACATATCTGAGAGGTTAGGCTCTGACTCACGAATGGCCATGGTTGGATTGCTGTTGTTGGTCTTTCTTGTACTACTGGACTTCTGTTTTGTTCAGCTTGAGCACCTCTCTGTCCTCTGGCTTTCTTGGGGGGAGTGGTGTCAAGGGGCAGTAGACAGATCGGCAGGTGGTGATTGGCTCATCCTGTATGTACCACTCAAGAGGGGTGTCATTGGCTGCCTTTATATGATTGGTGGGTGTTACAGGGGTTGCTGTGGACTCCTGCATGCTTGCTATGCCATCTGAGCCTTCCAGAGAGGGATGTATTATATTTTTACTCTGTGACATGTCCACAAGGGAATGGACAAGTGGTGTTGGTTTTGTATCCGTGGCTGTCCACCATTGCCACAGTAGCCCTCTGTAGAGATGTAAAATTTCGGGAAATTTTGAAGCTCGGAAAAAAACCCGGGTTTTTTCAGAAAAAAACGGAAATTTTCGGAAAAATTGAAAAAATGCTACATTAGCATTTCTTTTGTCTTTTCTAGATTGAAAGTCATTCTGTTACTTTAGGAACATGAAATATGACTATGGACATTTTTACTTGGCATGAAATTATCACAACTAGCATATTAAAATATAGTGTATCCAAACAATTATTTCAAACAGAATACCCACCCACATGCAAAAACAAAACTGAAACTTTTTTATTTTCTTCTGACAGTCGCACCTCCTAAAGGAAGAAATGCATCTTGTTCTTGCATTGGAGGGTTCAGTTTGTAACCTAGGACTTGCTTGTCCTCAGTGCACAGAAATTAGATCAATCTGATACCATGTATATATATTTTAGAAATGATTTAGAAAATATTTGAACACCTTGTCTTAAAATATTTTATTCATCATGTTAAAATAAAACATTCCATAATCATTTTTTTCTTTTTTCAATTTTTCCAATTTTTCGGAAAAAAACAAAAAGGCTTCAGGAAAAAAACGGGGGGGAAACGGTTTCCCCCCGAATTTTTCCGTTTTTTCCCCGGGCCTTCACATCTCTAGCCCTCTGTCTTGCACTGTTCATCTCCACACAAAGTATTCTTTGCTATTTGGTACTTAGAGGGCTTTATATGTTGTTGGCTAGTGGCAAAAGGCCAGATGAGGTATATAGCAGTGTGCCACTATATCAGTTGGTCTTGCTGATTTCACCTATACAGTGAATTCACAGTGGAAGGTCAAGAATGCTCATGAATTGGCCTGGCATGACACGTTCACCAGGACTGATTATCTACTTGTCTCCAAACTCGGCACTTCCGCTCATCTCCTCAGCTAATATTGGCCCCAGAGACCTCATTGTCCACGCATGGTTAGATTGTCACTTTGCTCTTAATTCTTTGGCTGTTAAAGACAGACAATGATCTCTTGATAAAAGCATTTTATTACAACAGTCGGTTCAGGAGAAGGTGCACTCGGACATCAAACACTTTTTCGAGGACAACGCAGTTGCAGAAGCTATTCTTCCAATAATTTGGGACGCAATGAAGGCTGTTCTGCGAAGTTCGTCATCTCTATATCGTTGTACCTGAAAAAGGAAAAAGATTGACTCAGGGCTGAAATGATGTCCTGCATCGCGAACATGAACACAAACCTACAGGCAAGGAACAAATATATGCCAAATTATTAGCGGAAAGAAAAATCCTGGAGAATCTGGGAATTACACAGATACAGAAGAACTTGTTGTTCCTGAAACAACGCTATTGGCAAAAATCAGCTAAAAATACTAGATTGCTAGCAAAGAAATCCTCTTTGGTGGAATCTTTA
This sequence comes from Gekko japonicus, assembly GCF_001447785.1. NCBI lineage: Eukaryota > Metazoa > Chordata > Lepidosauria > Squamata > Gekkonidae > Gekko > Gekko japonicus. The sequence goes on along the minus strand of NW_015159727.1, from coordinate 885,058 downwards.
AAAAGGCCTGCTGAGATAGCTCACACTTTCGCTAACTTCTATGAAAATTGTATTGCTCAGAAAACCCTACCTTGAAGTGCATTGACAATCATCTGGATGCTACTGATTGTTATCGACGTATCTCTCTCGAGCATAAAGCATTCATGGATAACTCCATCACACTGGAGGAAACTCCAGAATTCTATCAAATTGTTGCAGCAGAACAAGGCCCCTGGAGTTGACAGTCTTCCCTCAGAATTCTATAAAACATTCTGTTCCTCTTTAGCGGAACACCCTTTTATCTGTCTGCAACAACATCCTCCAAATGGGAGAACTCCCTCCTTCTTGGACGGAATTGTCCATTGTGGTTATTCCTAAAGGCTCAAAAGACTCAGCAGATCCTGCAGTATATAGGTTGATTGCTCTTCTAAACAACAATGCAAAAATCTTTACAACTATTCTGGCTAATAGTCTTAAATTTATAATCCCAGGATATGTAGCTGCTGACCAAACTGGCTTCATACTGGGCAAGCAATCGGCAGATAACCTCCATCGTACTCTCAACGTCATAGCTAATGGCAAACTATCTTCTCAGGATTCTCTAATATTGGCTCTTGACTTTGAGAAGGCATTTGACTTTCTGGAAATTTCATATATGTAGATTAATGCAAAAGATGGGATTTGGAAGTAATTTCTTGAGAACTCTACATTTACTCTATTCACAACTAAAATCTAGAGTGAGGTTCAGTGGTCACAACTCACACCATTTTTGTCCATCTAGAGGTACTAGGCAAGGATATCCACTCTCACCTTTAATTTTCGCTCTTGCCATGGAACCTCTTGTGGAAGAACTTTGGCAAAATAAGGATTTCTCTGGGATCACTGTAGGAGAACAAGAACACAAAGTAAATCTGTACACAGATGACTTGACTCTCTCTATAACAAATCCTTTATGCTCTCTTCCAGCTATACAAGAGACACTTTCAAAATTTAGTATTGTTTCCGGCCTCAAACTCAACTCTTCAGAATCAGAGCTGTATCTAATTTTGTTAACTTCAAAGGTACAAGCTATTCTACAACAAACCTTCCCCTTTAGTTGGTGCAAGCATTCTTGGAGACACCTGGGAGTTCAGGTCCGTCTAGATTTGAAAAACTTGTCATCCTGTAATTTCAGTCATCTGCATCAAGACATTTAACTATGTCTGAAGGAATGGAACACTTTACAGCTCACATTATCGGTACCACCTCCAGGTAAGGAACCAGGGCCTGGATTGCAGCTGGCCTGTCACACCCACTGGACCTAGTTAAACATGGTAAAATACGGGACAAAAAATATTTTGATGGGCTAATTAGGGTATACTAACCTTCAGACTGCAAGGAGGTACAGCATCTGAGGCAAGTGATCTTGGAAAGGGAAAAAATCTTTGGATTGGATCTTATGAATTGTGAGGACAAGGTGCTTGCAACAGCAGATTGCCTCCATCCTCCTCCTTTCCCAGTAGTCCCCCATGGCACCCAGAAAGGCATTGCTGAGGGTTGGGGATCCATATGAAGAAAAGGCACATGGTGTGTATGTGTGTGTGTGTGGGGACTGCATTGGGGAAACTAAGCTAAGGCTCCGGTCACACAGGCTGGAAAGTGCGGGGGGAAGTGTGGCTGTTTGCCCCGGAGCAAAATAACGTGTGGCTACGCGATCAGACGTCCAGTTGAGGTCCCATGGTTGGGGGGAGGTGCCAATCACACCACAGGCAAAGACGCGGGGCGGGGCGGCAAACGGGGTTGTTTTTGTTTTTTTAAAACTGAAGTGTGTGCATGCTCCGTTGGGTGCTTGTGCGCATCCCATGGAGACTTGGGGAAAAAAAACCTTTTTGTGAGGGGACATGGGCTTGTGCCGGATGCCACCGGAAACGCGATCAGATGCCCGCCCTTGCCCCGCGGTTTCCGGAAACTAGTACCTTGGAGGTACTAGTTTTTTACCCCACATCTTCGGCGGGAAGCCTCGGGTGAGCCACGGGAGCTCTACGCTTCCCAGATGTGGCGGTGTGATCGCGCCCGGAAAATCCGCCTATATTCCGTCTCTGTAGCGTGGCTAATGCTCCATGTGACCACAGCCTAACTTGATTTTCTCCCTCTTTTGCCAATGGAGAGTTGCATCAGTGGGAAGCCCTGGTGAGAGAAGACAGAAGGGGAAACTCAGTTTCCCCCTCCTGGAAGACCCCTGTGCCATTGTTTTATTCATGGGAGTCTTTTAAACGTTGGCAATACTCTTTTTGAAAGAGTGGAACATCCAATTCATAGCATTCTGCCATTTATCCTCATGTTGTACCCAGACTAGTTACTTGAGCTTCCTGTCCTGTAACCTCTAAAGAAAAAAAAAGTAGGCCAGTTGTTGCTTTTCACAGATGGCAATGGCAACTTGGTTTGGCTGGTCAACAAGAGCAAGAGAGATACTCTCCCTATATCAAGTCCATCCTGAGTCATTCACTGTGGCTCTTCTGCATTTTCATTTTTGCCACTTGTTCATCCCTATTGTTTCAGGGTTCCCCCCCCCTTTCTACATGTGTTTTGCTCCCTCTGATGGTCGGTTCTATAGTCCATCACTGTATCTAGACATAGAGTGATATAATATGAAATGGACCACTAGAGGGAGCAAAACGCACAGAAAAAGGAGGGGGACACCCTGAAGCAGTAGGGATCCACTGGCATTGAGAATGTTGAAGAGTCCCTTGTTGGCTGTCACTGGTCCTGGAACAGGATCCTTGGATTTGTTTCCTCCACTGTGGAATGACCAGCTCAGGGGGCATCTGAAGGACTCAACTGCAGGTCCTGTGGCCCTTGGCAGAGATTCTGGTGTTCTGCATATCAGAGAGATGGAAATGGCAAACTGTTTATAATCCTGTGGGGAGCAGAAATCTTGCTTTTTTAGTTTTTTAAGAAGGCCACCATTAATCTTGTTAAGGTTTTTCCATAAATGATTTCTGTTGCTTTTCTTTCCTTGGCTTTTATGACTTAACAGGCAGCTGGTATTCTAAATGATCTTTGATAGATCATAAAAGTTCTGTTCCCACTTTCATAACTTGATCTTAAGACCAGCCACAGCCAGTTATTTTTTGTCCTATTTTTTTCCAGATCTTTCCTTCAAAAGTGGTTAGATCACATGCTTCTGTGTCCTCTAAATCTTCCCCTCCAAGATTCTTTAAATCCTTAGGGTCTTGAGCAGGCTGATTTCCCTCCCTGCTTTCCCTTTAAATCAGTTGGCATTAATGTTCTGCCCCTCATAGAACATGTTTGTCCTCCATCAGGCCAGTTTGGGGGTTACATTTATTTTTGGCTACGTTATTATACTCATGTACATACTTGGAGAATCCTCTGAGTACGTAGAAATCCCTTTGTTGTCTGTGGGTGGCCCTATTTTGCTTCTTTTGCTATTTATACGCAGGCCGGCTTCTCCACTGTTAGATGAATGGTATTACAAAGTACTCATTTGGGGGAGTTATTAATGTAGTCATTGTACAATTGGAAGTGGATTTTAGCATGTTGATGTTGCAGCCTGTCATGTTGCACTTAAATAGGATGACCTCCTAAGTCTCCTACAGCCCCCAGTGTCAGATCCGATTGAAAATGGGGGAGGCACACTGTACTTTCCAGTGATGGGTTACAGTCCACAACTTAAGGAGTTGAGATGTTTTGGTGATAGTTTTCCTCTGTTATAATGTGGTGGCTGTAGTGAGAGAGAATTTCATAAGTTTATTAGGTTGACATGGACATGAAGCTTCTGTCTCTCTACCCCGTAGGGCTGCCAAGTGGGGGCGGGGGGCGGGGAAACCCCTGCTTTGGAGGCCCGATTTCCGCCGCCGCGGAATTGGGCCCCGGGGGGAACTCCGCCCCCCGAAGAGCAGCGTGGCTGCGTCACCAGAGGTGACGCAACCATGTCGCCCACGTTGGGGGCGTGGCCCGGATCTTAGAGGGAAAACTCTATGGTTCCCCCTGACGATCGGGGCCACGCCCCCAACGTGGGCGACTTCCGCTTTGCGCGCGCATGCACACATCAGGAGACGGCTCCCGGAGCCTCAGGAGCCTCCTCCGCCAGTGAGTTTTCAGGACTTGGCAACCCTACTACCCCGCCATCACTCTGTAACTAATGTGTAATTTTTATGCTCTGCTGCATTGCCAACAAAGGGAGAAGATGTTAAGTTTCTTTATGCCACCCAGTCTAATCATTGAAAATATTTTGCAGAGTAATGAAGAGGCAAAATCTTTTAATAAAAAAAAAAGAGGCAAAATCTTTATATGAAACATTTTTTTTAAAGTTTGGAACAATGTGGCTTAATGTCTTAAATATGTGGGTTTTAAAAAAGTTTTTCTTATTTGCGCTCAACCAAAGTTTATGAGGTAACTACTTTGAAAAATCACAAAACAAAACCCTAACATACCACCTTTTGTTAACTCAGAAATAGCCATATGGTATTGAGGTCCACTTCTTCGAACACTGATCATGTCCTTTTTAAAAGTCTCTTAGTTTGGGATTGCTCATTTAAGTGAAATCTTTCTTTAGAGTTTGTATGTAAAAAATGTATCTCTTTGTGAATATTAGCTGGGAGAAATGAAAACTGTAGGACTTTCCCACTTTTCCCTGCCTATGAGACTGCAGCTCATTTAAACTAATGGGAATTTTCTATAAACTGACCTCAAGAGAAAGAGGAGCTGTGACTGGACACTAGGAATGTTTAGAATGTAGGGACGGGAGAGTAAAAATATTGTGTGAAAGAAATGAATGGCCTTTGTGTGACTACTGCTTGTGCCAGCCTTGCAAGAGTAATGGAAGGAAGGCTATGGAGGCTGGGAAGAAAGTGGGATTAATGCCCACACCATCACTGCTGGTCTCAAGGATGTGATCTGCCGTTAATATATATATATTCACATTCCAAACATTACTGGTGTGTTGTATTGAACCCAGCTACATGGAAGCAGGAACAACATGCACCGCAAAGATAAGAATTGGTCCCAAGTGGCTTGGGACATTGAGATGGAAGAGAGGACGCTCTATTTAATAGTCCTTTTGCTGTGTTTCAAATATAATATTTGAACTGAACCATGCATGGGGACAATACACAAGCTGTCTCTTCACCATCCTACAGCATTTGAACCACTTCTTTCAAGTATCATGGAATAACAGCTCATGCGGTTTCCAACTTGCTAGAGTATCTGATGCTTCTCTGAGTGCGGCTTTTAAAAAAATAAAATTGGTGATCCAAAGATTGCCATCTCATTACAGTTATCTTCTTGCTGCCCTTCTATATGAAAGCCAGTGTTTCAGAGTGTTTCATCCATATACCAGTTGACCCAAAATACAAGGGTTTCTCTCTACAGCTCTGAATATTGCCGATGCTGTTTTGTATGTAACTGTATAGAACTGCCAGTGTGCAACAGTGTGGTTAGAGCAGTATTCTCTAGTGTTGTGCTTGGGATTATTCTGGAACTCATTGATGTGGTTTTTTGCCTGGTGCTGCTTGGGTCTTGAGGATAAAATCTAAAGAAGATAATGGAACAAGGAAAAACAGGGAGATTCAGGTCACTCCATACCAGCTAACTGAATAGTAGAACACTGAACTCATTCCAGGCAGTTTTATCACAGTGATGTGACCTTGGCTAGGCCATAGACACAGACCTATGCCTCTGAGCTTGGAAAGCTCTCCCTGGGGCCGTGTAGGGTGTGCACCAGTGTTCCCTCTAAGTTGAGTTAGTGTGAACTAGCTCACAGTTTTTTAGCCTCCGGCTCACACATTTTTGTCTTAGCTCAGGAAGGATAGCTCCAGAGCAAACTAATTTATGCAGTAGCCAAATTGCTCACTCACAACCTTAATGCCAGGAGCTCACAAAGCAGAATTTTTGCTCACAAGACCCCACAGCTTAGAGGGAGCATTGGTGCACACCTGTTCTTTGGAACCTGAAAACAAATAGCTGCTCTTCCCTAAAACAAAAGGCTGATCCTGCCTTTTCTCTGCCTCCGGGGTGCAGGAGGTACTTCAGAAGAGCCCAGGAGACATTGTGTCCGTGTCTGCAGGGAGCACCCATTTGGAGCAGCTGTTTCAGTCCGAGGTGGTTTTAAATCAAGCATGCTCCTGATCTGATTGGCAGCCATTTTGAGAGTGTCTCTGAGTCTGACCCCATCATTTCCATTTTTGGGGTGTTCATTATGCTTTCTCAAAATTCTGTAAGTACCTTCAGAATTAATATGGTTGGCTGGAATTTAGGACTAGAATCATGTAAAGTTGGTTTGAATCACCAGTCTTCCATAAAGCTCCCTGGGTGACTTTGAGCCAGTCACTCATTTTCTCCCCCTAACCTATTTCACAGGATTGCTGGGAGCATAAGATGGCAGAGAGGAAAACCATGTATGTGCCCTGAGCTTCTTGAACGGAAGGACAAAATACAAACACAGTAGATAACTTGGGCAGAAAAGGATTGAAGAGGCTGCTGTACTTTTTCGTCTTGCTTCAGTTTCCAATTACATCTTTAAATATGTCATTACAAATCAAGGATGTGAGATTGAAGGATAAGTCTTGCGTCATAATGGACTGTCAAAGTGGCCTTTTCTGTACAAATAGGCCATAGATTTTATATCAGTATTTTGATGGTGCCACTATATGTTTAGGGATATGTTAGCAAGTGCTGACTTCAAAATATATCAGTGGAAAGTATTATCCCCCCTCCTCCCCTTCATCTTGATGCTAGTGACTGAAGTTCCATAGTAACAGAATGTAAACGGTAGATGACATAGCTTTGGGGTACATTTCATACTGGAAATTGAGAAAATAGGCTGTGTGTATATAAAATTACACTTGGAAAACAGCATCAGATAGATATTTACTGTGGTTTTATGGCTCATGGTATCCTCTCTTTATAAAAAGGGATATTATGCATACATTTTGTACCTGATTCACACTTGCTGTGTATCTGATAAAAATATTTATAAACTAGGAATAAGGCTCATTGTGGAAATACAGGTGAGTGTCCTGGCTGTGGCTGGTGGGGCGGCAGAGGGAAGGGAAAAATAGAGGGAGGCGAGCCATGTTTATTTTTTTCTGCTTAGCTATAAGGTAGGGCTGTCTCAAGTCATTTTGCTGCCCCAAGTGGGTAGTATGGTACCACATGGTAACAGGTATGGTTCCTTCCACCCCTAACTTATGTTGATTTGGGGCTATGCAGTGGCAGCTAAGGTAGAAAAGCATCTCCTCCTATACCATGTTTTCTGGGTTCCAAGGGTCTGGAAAGTGGTTCTGTAGCCAGGTACAGGTTTGCCAACTCTGGGTTGGGAAATACCTGTAGATTTGAGGGGCAGAGCCTGGAGAGGGCAGGGTTTGGGGTGGGGAGGGGAGGGACCTCAGCAAGGTATAATGCCATAGAGTTGACTACCCAAAGCAGCCATTTTCTCCAGGAGAACTGATCTTGGTCATCTGGAGATCAGTTGTAATAGCTGGAGATCTCCAGGTGCCACCTGGAGGTTGGCAATACTTAGGAGAGGGACAAGTTGTTGAAGGACTTCAGTGAAGTATACTGCCATAGAGCTCACCCTCCAAAGCACCTGTTTTCTCCATGGGAACAGATCTCTGTAGTGTGGAGAGCAGTTGTAATTCAGGGAAATGTCCAGGCCTTCCCTTTCCCCCCAATTTCTGCTTAACAGTTTAATTGATTAACACTTCAACAGACTTCCTGCTAATGCCCCCACAGCCTCTTGGGACTTCTAACTTGGGAGCTGTAGTTCTAATTTCCTTTGCTATGGCTTCGCCAGCATGGCTTGGCTTTTATATATTAACAGGAATAAGGCCCATTGTGGAAATAAATACAGCGGGCTTTAGAAAGAGGCTCTGGGTGTGTCCCCCGGCCTTGGGCATTCAGCATCAATTTGCTGTGGTGACCTTAGCAGGGTATAATGACACAGAGTCTCTGCCATCTGAAGAGCAGCTGTAATTCTGAGTGATTTCCAGCCCTCACCTGGAGATGAGGTGAGGACAATGGTTCTCCATGAGGAAATGCCTGGTTTGGAGGGTAGAATCTATGGACCTGTCTGAGGTCCCACCCCTCCTGTCTGAGGTCCCACCTCTCCAGGCTCCACCCCTCAAATCTCCAGGAATTTCCCAGCCTGGAGTTGGCAACCCTATCTCCTTCCTAGCCAACCAGGGTCTCCTCCCCCCACCTTTTTACTGACAGAACCAAGCTTGGTTGCCTAGCAACAGCCACCGAGGGGAACATTAGCCATCAGGAGGAGGAGAAAGGAATGATTTGATGACTGCTGGGTCATCTCAATAGCCAGCCAGCCAGCCAGCCTTGGAGGAGCCAAGCAGAAGAAGCGGCAGCAGTAGAAGCCTCTTCTCAAACAGGGAACAGTTGTTTCAGTAGCCAGTCAGACGCAGAAGTATCTTCATCAGGAGAGACAACTGTTTGGCAGTTTATTCTGACAGGGAACTGTGACTGAGGCAGCAGTGGGTGGGGAAGAGGAGTGGACCCAGCCCCCAGCCAATGGCACGCGAGTACTCTTGAGTGGCAGTTGATGGGTCAATGGCTGATGGAGCACACAGCACAGCCAATGGGAAAGCTGGAAAGTGCCAAAGCATTAGTGCTTTTATATATATCAGATTCTCAGTCTAGCTGTGCATTTGATTGTCTTTTTTCAGTGTGGCAGATATATTTCAGGTTACCTGAGAAGAGAGAAAGGGGCAATCAATGTGTGGGAGAGTAGGGTGATCAGATGTCCTCTTTTAGAGGACATGTTGTCTTTTTTTGATGTCCATCCTCTTTTGGGCTCTTTTAAAAAATTGATGAAAAACTTCTCTTTGTTTGTTGAAAGGCTGAGCCTATTTTTGCCGTACAGTCCCCCAGTGGAGAGAAGCTTCAGTTTTTCCAACACTACTTCCTAGTATGGGTTTTGAATAGGACTTCCTATTTCACTGTTGTGTATTGGGATTTTCTGAGGTTTGTGGACTGTTTTGCGCCATGTCCTTGACTCCTTTCCTCCCCATAGTAATGGTACAGAGTTCCTGCCCACTGCCAGGAAGTACAGGGGTACTGAACATTCCTGGTGTTGCCCTTGTTAGCTGTGCAATGGCTGGAAGTAGTTAACATGTTTTTAGAGGTCGAGCAGCAAATGAGTTTGGGCAAGGTTGCCTGGCAACCAAGTTTGATACAATGTACTAGAAGCTTCTGCCTGTGTGAGAGAACTGAAGGCTTTGCTTTCTGTTCTGAATGCTTTGTGTTCATGTGCTCTATAAGATTTAATCATCTTGAATCTCAAATCCACGTAAAGTATTTTGTTTATTATTCCAAGACTGTGTGGACTTGGTCACTCTGGTGAGCTCAGCGCTCTGGCTAACAGCTCTGTCCCTTGGCATGTGAGTGAGTTTGCATGGGAGGCTTTTCATTGCATTTGCTGCCTTCTGCTGCTGGTGAGCAACATTGTGTGCTAGAAAAATATCCAGAATAACCAGAGAAGCAAGGTGGAAGGTAAAGCAGCTTGTATTTTTCTTCATGACCAGGAATATGCCAAAGAGGAAGTGTAAATTTAATCATGAACTTGAAATAAAATTTCCTTGCTTCAGTGCTGGCAGAAATGAAAATGAAGCAGGATGCACTACATGCAAGAGTTTTGGTCTGTGGCAAGCAAAGGAAGCCATGATTTCGAAGCGCATCAACAGTGACAAGCACAAGAAGAAGGTCCAAAGCTGTCTTAATACCCCAAATGTCCATAAATTCTTTATCAAACAGAATTTGAAAACAGAAGACCGAGTTATAGCAACTGAAGGAGCATTGTTATTTCATGCTGTGAAACATCACCTACCACATAGCTCTATGGATTGCACTTCAAAATTAAATCAAATGATATATTCTGATTCAGACATAGCGGAAAAGGTTTCATGTGCAAGAACAAAAGCTGAGGCTATTGTCAAGAGTACTTTCTCCATACTCTGTTGCTATGGCAATTCACGATTTAAATGAAATATTCTGCTTAGGTGTTTCCACAGATGGCAGCAACCATGGTTCACAAAAACTGTTCCCTGTTGTGATACAATATTTTCATAAAGCTCATGGTATTAAATCAAAGTTGATACAGCTGAATAGCATGCCAAATTAAAAACCAGAAATGATAGTGTACTGTGTTACACAAGCATTAAAAGACCATGGCCTCTTTATGAAGTGTTTGCATTCTCTGGTGATAACACGAACACTACTTTTGGAGGAACCAATGGCTCTGTAAGCACAAATGTCTTCCATGCCTTGAAGTGTGAATTAAAATGAGAATTAGCTGGTGTTGGTTATCCAGCACCCATCCTTCACAACTGTGTACAACATGGAGCAGAGACATTGTCTTGAGACATAAAATGCATCATAATAAAAATGTAAAATTATTCCTGCATATACACAGTATTTATTATTTACATTTATTTATTTATTATTTACATTTATATCCCGCCCTCCCCGAAGGCTCAGGGCGGCAAACAACATGTAATTGATAAAACAGTAAAAACATTAAAAACAATACAAAATATTAAAATTACATCATAATTTATAGCCTATCTAGAACAAAACTAGCTAAAAACCAAGATGGCGGTCCTCCAAGCGTCCCAGTCTTGCCCATGCTGCGAAAAAAGGGTATTTAGGGCTCTGGCAAACCATGCCCATATCTAGATGTCCTCCCGGGCGTTGGTGGTATACTAATACAGATATACTAATACAGTATACTAATACAGTAAGAACAGAACATCTCAGAGTTACTGTGAAATCATTGATATAAATTACAGACAATTATTGTCACACAGCAGAACAAGATGGCTTATCATTCTTTCCTGCCATAGAATGGTTACTGAAGATATTTCCTGCTGTGAAATCTTATTTTCTGTCTCAGTCCAATCCACTATCCATACTGAAGAAATTCTTTGAAAATTACTTAGCAGAAGCATATGTGTGGCACTTACATTCCTTAATGTTGATGTTCCTTACAAAAACCCAGAAAATAGAAAGGGGGGGGGGATCAGTTTTCACTGTATTGCAGTCAGTTTGTCAAATGTTGCAACACAGAATTGAAGCAGACTTTCTTTCGCTGAAAACGAAAGAGATCCTAAGCAAAGGAAAGAAAAATGGACTAAAGAATGAAGTTGGTCTGTTTATGGAAGAAGCTTCTTACTTGTACAAAGTGTGTTTGGAATATTTACAGAAATGGACAGTTTCTTTTAATGAGTTTGACTGTTTTCACTGGATGACTTTAACTGATATCCTTTCATTTGATTATGTTCGGCATACCATAAAATACTTGAGAGATCGAGACATTATGGTAGATGATGTAAAATGTTTTGACCAGTTCTGTAACCTGAAGACTTTTGTTGAAAAGGCTCAAATAGATGGAGACTTCAAAAGTGCACCAGTTAGTGACAAGCAGGTTAAATACTGAGTCAAGGAGTACAGGAGCCTGTGCCATTCTGAGTTGCTTAAAAGAGCACAATTTTTCTTCTGTATTCCAGGGCATAATGCAAATGTTAAGAGAGTATTTCCTTTAATAAACACCCAGTGGTTTTGTGGGCCAGCTTGACCAACGTGAGTCCAGTGTGGCTGAAGACTCCTCAGGAGTCAAGGAGTCAGATGTGGGCAGCTCCGAACCAGCTAAAGTTAGGGAATTAGAGATACAGGAGCCTCAAGATTCATTGCTGGCAGCTGACATTGACCCACCCATGCACAGCTCTGAAGTAGCTGATGAAGCAAAGCTGCAGGAATGGGGCCCATCAGGCTCCTCTTCGTTAATTGAACAGCGAAGAGAAAGGCTCCGACAAGACTTAAGAACATGCGGAGTGCTTGTCTCTTGGCTTGGCACCAGCTGCTTAATGCTAACAGTTCTGAGTAAGTACAGGAGCACCTCCAAGCAGATGGCTGTAAATCAGCCTTGTTAAGGAATTAGAGTTGCCAAACCCCCCAATTTGCCAGGGGTCCCCCATTTTTGGGGGGGTTTCTACCCACTGTTGGCCAGATGGCCGGCGGGGGAAGCCCCACCCCCAACACCCACAGCCACCCATCTCTCTCCCTTTAAGCTGGGGGTGGAAGATGGACTTGGCAACCCTATAAGGAATGTCTATATAAATCAGACCTGGAGAACTGCTGATTGCGGAAGCAACTTGTCACAACCCTGTGAACTTCCGTGACCACAGCTTTGGATTCTGCCTGCCTCCTGTAACCTTTGGACTGACCCTTGACTCTGCTTTTCAGACCCACCTGAATCTTGCTGATCAGCGACCTCAGACTGCCTTGATTCTGCTTTCTTGAACAACCCCTGAACTCTGACTGTTGCTAAACCAGTATTTGATGACTGGACTCTTGGCTGTGATCTAGCTCTGTTGCCTTGCTCTGTGGCCTAGCTGTGTTGCCTTACTTTGCCTGTATTCCAGGACAAGTGGACTGATGAACAGATTTATCTTTGAAGCTGTAAACGGTGTTCGGTTACTGCAATATAACCTACATGACTATTCATGCCTTCAGTTCTAGAAATACCTAATGGAACAACCATCTCTACTTAAGGAGACAAAATCGTCCAAGATGTATTCAGGTGCCACTTCATAATAGGTATACAGGTACCAGTGTTGTAAGCATAGAAGTGCTTAGTGATAGGTAAATCAGTATTTGTGTGTGTGTGTGTGTGTTTTAATTTGCTTACTATATTATCTCTTTACCACTTCAGTGCAAACTTGCCATTTCAGTAAAAATAAGCAGTTATGTATATACATTTATAATAAATAGTTTTCTGTTCGTGTGTGTGTATATAAGCTCCTCCTAACCACAATGGCTGGGTGATTTCTGCAGTCCTGTTTCATTTGGCAGTAAGAAATTCTTACTTGTCTGGGTGTCTGAGGAAAAAAAATCCTTGTTGATGAACAGTGTCTTCTTTTTTCATTCGCATGATCTGGTCACCCTATGAGAGAAGAGAGCCTATAAAAAAGAAGGAAAAAAAAGAATGGTTTGTGATGCTTCTGCAAGATGTCAGTCATACTGAAAGAAGGTCATTGCTTCTTTAAAATGTTTGTTAATACTGCCTTTAAAATGTGGTATTGTGTAAATTACTGTATGTTGTAGGCATATGTATCTCTATCTGTGTAAAGTCCCTGACCTAATTGCTTATATTCTGATAGCAAAGTCAGCCAGATCTTTGGATACTTAAATCCTGTGACTGGAGCTGTGAACGGTCAAGGCAGAGCTTTTTACAAACCTGAAAAGGGGCCCAGGTTTGCAGAAAAAAGTGAAATCTAAAACATAAAAATAAAGAATGCATTGGGGGGTTAAAAAGCTGAAAATGGTAAAAGGAACATCTGTAGCGTTAAGCAATGGATTCCTGTAGTGGCTTTTGCTAGGCAACCACACCATGCTAGGCTTCAGTTGCAATGAGTAAAAGGCAGTGGAAGGGGGGAGGGTCCTTTCCAGGACAATTTTTCCTCTGAAGGAGGACTGATTTGGGCCACACCTGACAGGACTTGCCAGTTCAAGGTTGAGAAATTCCTAGAGACTTTGTGATGGAGTCTAAGGATGGCAGGGTTTGGGGAGAGGAAAGGTTTCAGGTGAATATAATGCCATAGAGTCCACTGTCCAAAGTAGGCATTTTCTCCAGGGAGACAATCTCTATTGGTTGGAGTTCAGTTGTAATTTTGGGAGATCTCCAGGTCCCACCTGAAGGTTGGCAACCCTAGGACTCCTGGAAGCAACCTCTGGGGATCCTGATATCTACCAACTCTATGACTCGTCTAGGCCTGGCTGCTTGTTACTGTTCAGCAGCAGTCACCTTATGAAAGCCAGTGTGGTGTAGCTGTTAGATCTTCAGAGTAGGGTCTAGGAGACCCAGATTTCAATCCCCATCTTGCTGTGAGAGCTCACTGTGTGATTTTAGGCCAGTCACATACTTTCAACCTAATCTACCTCACAGGGTTGTTGTGCAGATAAAGAGGAGAGGAGAATAATGTAAGCTGCTTTGGTTCCCACTGTAGAAAAAGTTGGAATACATATGAAGTAAGTAAAATATACATATAGTTGAAGATGGGAGGCAGATAAAGGATGAATGGCTGAGGAGAGAATGTGGCAAGGAAAGGGAAGAGGGTATGGGGATTTCCGGGGGGGGGGGAGAGTAAAGAGTGTGGGGATGAGCGTAAAGGGGGTACATTCCTTGAGGGTTCTTTACCATGCGAGTGGGCCTGGCTCAGTGGCTGGCACCACACAACTGGGTCATAGTTTTCTAGGGTAGAGGCTGCTGGGGAGGGGAGGGAAAACTGAAGATGGAGGGGTAGATAAAAGTAGGTTGGCTGTTGGGTGGAAAGGAAGAGAGGAAAGCAGGAAAAGTGTTGAAGCTATGGGGTTTTCAGGAAATGGAAAGAGGAAATAGTTGGGGAGGGGGAAAAAAGATGCCTCTTGCAAGTTCTTTCAGGTTCCCAGTTGTAACTAGTAATCACCCAAAGGCAGCAGAGTCTACTTAACTAAAGAAATGCAAGGTGCCTCTTGCAGAGTGCTTCTCCCCCAAAGTTATTTCTGTCCTAGTAGTGAAGTTTGGAATGGAGCCCACATGTGAACTGGGAAAAGATAAGTAAATTGATACCTGCTTACTGGGGAACAGCAAACAAAGATCACTTTCTTGACTGGCCAGATGACTTTTGTAGAATCACTTTAGAAGACAACAAAAGCCCTCCTCTGCAAAGCTTCAAAAGTTAATCTTGAGAACTTGAATCCTTCCTCTTGATCTCTACCACTGGCCACCAATGTTCCCTCTAAGCTGTGGAGTTTTGTGAGCAAAAAATCTACTTTGTGAGCTACTGGCATTAAAGTTGTGAGCAAGCCATTTGGCTCCTGCATTAATTAGTTTGCTCTGGAGCCATCCTTCCTGAGCTGAGACAAAAATGTGTGAGCTGGAGGATAAAAAATTGTGAGCTGGCTCACACTAACTCAGCTTAGAGGGAGCACTGCTGGTCACTGTCCTGACTAGGGGTGTGCAATTTTTAAACCATTTTTTTCCTCTTTGGGTCTATTGTACCTGCATATTTTTTGGGGGGGAATTTCTGAAAAATCCCAGATACCAATACTGGTACTGTATTCGGATCTGAGATTTTTCAGAAATCCCAAATTTTTTCGGGGCCAATAGACCCAAAAAAAAGTTTTTTAAAAAGAAAAAAAAAAAAAGCCAGTCTGATCCTGGGGCTGGCTTCTTGTGCAGCCCAGTTTAAACCAAGCTCTACAGGAGAAGCCAACCCGAAGCTGAGCTGCTGGCACAGCTGATCCTCGAGCTGGCTTCTTTTTAAAATTTTATTTTGAATTTTCAAAGGAATACAGAATGAAAAAAGGGGGAATGCTTAAAAGAGAATCACAAAAAACAATATAAAGCGCAATTTTACAGATATTAAGGACATTTCTTTACACACACACACACACACACACACACGAGAGTATCCTAAATATATAATTCCCTTACGTATTGGCCATTTCCAGCTCTCTGCCAATATCCAGAGGAGATCTGGAGATCACTCAGAATTACAGCTTCTCTTCAGATGGCAGAGATCACTTCCCCTAAAGAAAACGGTAAGCTCTGTGTCATTATACCCTGCTGAGGTCGCCACAGCAAATTGACACTGAGTGCCCAAGGCCAGGGCACCCGCCCAGAGCCTCTTTCTAGAGCTCGTTTTATTTATTTCCACAACGGGCCTTATTCCTAGTATAAAAATAATGCCCATAATATTTCGTATTAAAATTATTGTATAGTGTTATCATATAATATTAAACCTTTCAAATGTATAACTACAGAGATTGGTTATAATAATAATAATAGAAAGGTAAAGGTTCCCTTGCTCGAAAGCCAGTCGAATCCGACTCTAGGGTTGCGGTGCTCATCTCCGTTTCAAAACCGAAGAGCCAGCGCTGTCCGAAGACGTTTCCGTGGTCATGTGGCCGGCATGACTAAACACCAAGGCGCGCGGAACGCTGTTACCTTCCCACTGAAGTGGTACCTATTTATCTACTTGCAATTTCTTGCTTTCGAACTGCTAGGTTGGTAGGAGCTGGAACTAGAGACGAGAGCTCACTCCGTCATGCAGCACCCGGGTCTCGAACTGCTGAACTACCGACCTTCCACAGCCTGCAGTTCAGCATCTTAACCACTTGAGCCACCGCAGCTCAAGTGGAAAATAGAAAACTCACCAGTTATTTTCAAATTCATCTTTCAGTCTTTGATTAATGTAGTTTGTCAGTTTTGCCATAGCTGCATATTCTTGCGTCAAGTCTATCCAATTCTCAAGAGTTAGGCAACCCTCTTTTTTCCACATAGCTGCAAATACAACTCTTTCTGTTGTTACAACATGTATCTAAACAATTTGTGCATTGTTCTTTCTGCATTCACTGGTAGAATTCCTAGTAGCGTTGTCTCTGGTGAAACAGCAAATTTAATATTAAATTTTTTAAAATTCCAATATGTATTTCTGTCCAATATTTGCTAGTTTGTTTGCAAGTCCACCACATACCGTCTATCTCTTTACACTTCCAACGCAATCTCATGAAGTTTTGTGATCATTTCACCATACATGACTTCTTGTGCATGGCTTCTTGTGCAGTTCAGTTTAAATTGGGCTGCATGAGAAGCCAGTCCCAAGCTGAGCCTTGCTTCCTGCCAGCACAGCTGATTTTCAGACTGGCTTCTGCAGTCTCTTTAAACTTTAAAGGGACTGCAGTGGATGCCCAACAAACAGCTGAGAGGCATGAGCAATCTGCTCTTGCCTCTCTGCTGGTTTTCGGATATACCCAGTAATTCCTGAATATATCTGGGATTTTTTGTTTTTCTGAAAAAACATGGATACCTTTGGGATTCTGAAATATACCTTAAAAATTCCAATAAGACATTTTTCAGGTATATTTTTGGCTTGGGTAGATCCAAATGCACACCCCTTTCCTTGACCTTATGATTATGCTGGTTGTGCTGTATTTCTTCTGAATAGCATTTATACAACTATTATTGTTAAGACGAATTTTTTAAAAGTATGCTAAACAGTGTTCTTGGCTGCTCTTTACCTGAAATATTTACATATAGCACTCTCCAATATAAAAGTGAAGTGTTTCTAATAGACAAACAAAACATTATAATCCATAGAAACAGTAAAATGGTGAATTAAGCAACAAATATTCTAAGACACAAACATATCCCAACATAAAAGCAAACTATTAATCTCAATCAGAAAAGAGATTTTGTTTCTCTGTTACAAAATCAGGTTAAAGAAATAATCAAAAGTTCAGTTATAAAAACAGTTTTCAGTTATGAAAACCAGTGTTAACCTGTCATTTGGTTTCTTGCAAAAACTTACTTTATCCATGTAGAATTTTTGAAAATCATCTGTTTGTTTGTTTATTCGCTGCATAGTAACCAAATCTGCGGTGGCTCAAATGGTTAAGATGCTGAACTGCAGGCTGTGGAAGGTCAGTAGTTCAGCAGTTCGAGACCCGAGTGTGCTCCCTGACGGGACAGAGTGAGCTCCCGTCTCTAGTTCCAGCTCCTGCCAACCTAGCAGTTCGAAAGCAAGAAATTGCAAGTAGATAAATAGGTACCACTTCAGTGGGAAGGTAACAGCATTCCGTGCGCCTTGGGGTTTAGTCATGCCGGCCACATGACCACGGAAACGTCTTCGGACAGCGCTGTCTCTTCAGCTTTGAAACGGAGATGAGCACCGCAACCTTAGAGTCGGATTTGACTGGATTTCGAGCAAGGGAACCTACCTAACCAAATCTCAGGTATTTATCTAATAAAAATGGTTTGTTTATGCTGCTGAATCAAGAACTTTAATCTTTCATTATACTCTCCCAAAAAGGAATGAATGGGTCTGTTTTCAGATGCAAGCTGCTACACATCGGCTACAATTTACAGAAATTGGTACATTTTCAGGGCAGTATGATGTTTATTGAAATCTTCACACGTAAGGAGATACTCCTTCCCCAGATTTTCTCTAGAAACCTAAACACTGACACACTCTGATCCATCAAGGGTTTGCTAGTAGATCCTATGTATTCAAAAGAGTATTATGCTGAATTGTTGTGTCTGTGGGCACTTAGAGCTATATGTGCGGGTCCCATTTTTGGATTAGAAACTGTACCTCATGTCCAGGTCAGATGGTCAGCCTTGACAATGTCAAAGGCAGGGTGTAAAGATAGAAAACAGTCCGTTCTCACTGCAAATTGGTGCTTAGAACAACCAAAGCTGGTGCCAGTTTGATAATGAATGAGAGTGAGAAGCAGCATTTGCTGCTCTGGAATAAGAAGCTGGGAAACTTGCTGCTTGTCATCTTGGTGTAAGGTTGGGGTTGTCAACCTCCAGGTGGTGACTGGAGATCTCCTGGGATTATAACTGATCTCCAGACAACAGAGATTGGGTCACCTGGAGAAAATGGTTGCTTTGGAGGGTGGATTCTACGGCCTTATACCCCATTGAATTCCCTCTCCTCCCCAACCCTGCCCTCTTCAGGCACCACCTCGGAAATCTCCAGGTATTGCCCAACCTGGCGCTGGAAATTCTACATAAAGTGATTGTGATAATATTGCTTAAATGGAAGCATGGCAGTGAATTCTGGCACAATTACAAAGTTCCACAAATAAACCTTAGCTCCTGAATAATCACGAGCATCCCTGTCAATTTTTTTCATTTTGAAATCTTTAATTTTAGCCTCCAATTGTTTGATGTAGTTATCCATTACAGCCATTTTAGACTCAAAATCGTTACTATTAGTTTCAGTTTTGAGCTTGTCCTCTAAGTTGTTAATTTCCCCTTTAAATGTATCAATTTCTTTATTAGATCTTTGTATAATCAAAAGCATAAGGTCTAATGAACATTTGTTCATAATAGCCATCCATTGAGATTTAAATTCTGCATCATCATTAAACAAGACAGGCGCCTTTTGAATTCTCAAACCCCTAGGAATCTTCTCTGCTTTAACATACTCAGTAAGAGAAACTGCATGTAAAAAGATCTTTTTAGACCTCTCCTTCAAAGAAAATAATTGAGACCATTCTGTTTTGCTATCACAAATCCTTTCAAACAAAGTGGGAAAACCAGAGATGATACTTTCTTTATCAGCCTCAGAAAATGCAA
>NW_015159727.1:856188-865481 GCF_001447785.1 Gekko japonicus | reverse complement strand
TACAAAGATCTAATAAAGAAATTGATACTCTTAAAGGGGAAATTAACAACTTAGAGGACAAGCTCAAAACTGAAACTAATAGTAAGGATTTTGAGTCTAAATGGCTGAAATGGATAACTCCATCAAACAATTGGAGGCTACAATTAAAGATTTCAAAATGAAAAAATTTGATAGGGATGCTCGTGTTTATTCAGGAGCTAAGGTTTATTTGTGGAACTTTAAGCCGGAAAATAGAAAACGAGTAGCTTGGGCTGATACTACAATTACAAAGTAGGCAATAGAAATGACCTGCATTTTAAATATTACTCTGCAAACTTTTTGTGTGTGATAAAAATAAGGTAAAAGCAGTAAATATACTCCCCCATCTTGGTATATTCTGTGGTTGACAAGCCAGTATGGTGCCAACCAATAGAGATCTGTTCAACCATCTGGATTCAGAAGTCACAACTAATGAGAGGATGATCAAATCACAGTGTATTGTAATGTCTGAATGAAGCCACTGGGTATATGGCTGGCTGCAACAGGAGAAAAATAAAATAAAGTCAGCATCCTATGCACCGCTATGGCACTTCCAGGGAAAACTTGTACATTTTTTACCATATACAGTTTCTGGAAATTCCTTGAGCTACCCTACATCACTTTTGAGGTTTCTCCAGCAAGTGAGGTAGTGGCAAACAGGAAGTAATGTCCCCACCTCCCAAATTCCCACTTTTGTGTCACTTTTAATATACACACTCTCTGCTCCTAATAAACCACAGAATAGAAATGAATTCCTTATGCAATTGCATAAAAACAAGCCCCACTAGACAAGTCACTTAATTGGCCTTTAGTAGGGCTGCCAAATCCCCCCGGCGGAAAATAGAAAACGAGTAGCTTGGGCTGATACTACAATTACAAAGTAGGCAATAGAAATGACCTGCATTTTAAATATTACTCTGGTTTTCCCTTGTATGGTCATGGCCCCGCCCCCAGTGTGCCCGGCGTCATGATGTCACTGCCCTGTGACGCGACTGTGGCACGCCGGGATCCCCCAGGAGTCCCCCGCCGGCGAGGTAAGTCACAGTTGGCAACCCTAGCCTTTAGTCACATGCAAGGGCTTCCCCATGCAAAGTAGGGCTTTTTGCCCTTTGTAACAGCAGTTCTCCATGATCTGCTGAAACGCATGTCAGAGGCCACTGCATATACAAGACCCTCTGGATCTCACATGTAAGAATAGATCATAATCTTTTATTCCATTATTCAAGACTGTCTGATACATTCCAATTTATATGCGTTTCCCTCTTTCCTCTGTTCAAAGTTGACATGTAGAATTGTGTATTCAGTATATGTATTCAGTATATGTTCTCGCACTTAAGTCTTCTAAACTGAAGGCCTCAGTTTACTCAAAGTTAATTTCCCCCCTATTTTGAAATTTCTGGTCTCTTGTGGTAGATAATAAATTTATTTTTCAAAGTAGGCACACAACATTGATAATTTTTCTCTTGTAGATCCTAGGTGGTGGTAGCAATATGTGTTATAAAAACTGGTTTGAATGGTGACTTGCTGGGGAAAATTTTTCCTAGGAATCTAGCAGTTTGAGAAGCTTGTTCACAAGGATTAGAAAACAAAGATACAGCTGAACAAAAAGGTCACCAATGAAACTGAAAGGTTTCAAAATCCCTCACAAGTACATTTTATGGCCTGGAATTCCTGTGGTTTTCCTAGTTTGAGATAAGAATCAAGGAAAACACTATTTTAGGGATGAGAGAAGGCAGTATAGTTAGTGGACTTGGCAGAATGGAAATACAAGTGTGATTTATGCTCCAGAGGAAATACTAACCGTGCCCTCCCAGCTGCCCATATCACTAGATTTTTATCAGTATTGTTTCCAGAGATAACTAATGATGGAGGTTATGAGGGCTGTGTTAAGTCCTGTGCGATGCTACTCCCCTCTGAGGTGAAAAGGGAATTTGGTTCTGGCTGTGTATAGACTCATAATAGGTAGTGTGTGTATGTGTGTTGGTTGGACTATGAATGAACTCTGTGTCCCTGATGGTGAGTGACCAGCTACAGCTGCTTCTGCTGTTGAGCTAGAACTGTATGTGCCTTTGGAATTCTGACACTGAATTGGGGGAGACACAAAATGGCTGTTGCAGAAGGCAGAACAGCAACATGACTGTCACAGCGTACCTTCAGTGGCTGCCACAGCCTTTAAACCCCTCTGCCTAGCTCCCCTCCACTATTAAGCTGAGAGGGGGGGGGGGGGGGAGCAAAGCAAAGGGGTTTAAAGGCTAGGCTTCCTCCTAAGGGAAGCCAATCAGCCCTGCAGGTCACCAGGCCCTTAGCCAGAAAATTCTTGGGGGGGGGGGCCACTGGAAAAACTGTTGGGACATGACATCACAACATTTTAAATAAAAAATAATACAAAATTTCACTCCTGCTGCGTCCTTTCCCCTGCCTCCCCCCTTCAGCTAACTAGCCAGCCTGTTCTTCCTCCTGGGTTCAGACTGAGCCAGTGCCAGGAGGGAGCATGACTGGGCTGGCAAAGCAGCTGCAGCATCCCTTCCTGAGCTGTCGGACTCAGGTGGGTGCAGGGGAGGCAGGCAGGCTCCCTTCCCCATCCTCCATGACGATGAGCAGAAGGCACTGCTGCAACAGCACTGGATAGGCTTGACTCAGCAGCCTGAGGCACCTCTCGCCAGCACTCCCTGTCCCCGTGACCACGCGAGAGTTCCCCAGGTGCCACGGGCATCAGCGGCCATGGAGATTCCCTTGGTGTGTCTGGCGGCGGCGAACAAAGGGTGGTGGCACCAGCACCACCTCCCAGGAAGGAGAGCTGGGTGCTGTGGCCCAGGGGCCTGTGCAACCCTGCAGCCTGCCCCCGATGGTGGTCTGCCACCACTGCCATCACCTCAGCTGCCCAGGCAGAGCTGGACTTGGTCATGACAACTGAGGAGGAGGAAGAGGAAGTGTCCGAGGTAGACTAGAGGTGGCCAGCAGCAAAGAGAAGGAGAAGTGCCAGGAGAAGAAAAGAGCCAGTTAAGTCGGCAGTGCATGGTGCGGGTGGCTGGAATAATCTAATTAAAAAAATAATCTAATTAAAAAAATTAAAAAGGTCTTTTCAGGCTCAGAACTTGTGGGGTGGGACCTGTAATTGAGGGGGTGTGGCTCCGAAATGCCCCACTATAGCTATGGGCCAGTCAATGGTCCACTGGTTGGCTTCCCTGGGAGGAGCCTTGAAACCGCTCTGCTTTGCTTCCCCCTGTTCAGAGCATGGGGGGGGCGGGGGCGGGGAGCATAGCAGAGGGGTTTAAAGGCTAGGCTTCCTCCCAAGGGAAGCCGATCAGCTCAGCAGGTTACCAGTCTGCTGGTTGGCTTCCCTGGGAGGAAGTCTTTAAACCTACCTTTCCCTTCCTGACACATGCCATGGCTGCTGTGCTACTTGGGGAGGGAAGGGAGGGTATTTAAACTTTAAATACCTCCCTTTCCTCCCTGAGTTGCGCTGCAGTGGGGACCTGAATTAGGGAGTAAAGGGAAGGTATTTAAAGGGGCTACTACCTTCCCTCCTATCCCTGATGCGTGCTGCCCCCAGAGCGTGACTTGGGGAGGAAAGGGATGGAGCTGAATATATTCGGCAATACCGATTATTTCCCGAATCCTAATATTATACTGATATTGGGATTTGGTAATATCGGTATATAATGATATTTTCGGGTTTGGTATCCCTGAACGTGAAAGATACCTTTTCTTTTTCTGCACACCTCCAGTAGAGACTAGGGGTGGGCACGAACTGGCCCATGAACTAATGTTCATGACAAATTTTGGCCAGTTCAAGTCACGTTCGTGAAAGGCCAACTGGCATGAACTTTCCACACATTTTGATGTTGTTCCTGGAGGTTTGTTGTTGTTCGTGGATACATTTCCAAACAGACTATCTCCACTCAATCAGGATGTCTGCCAAACTTCAAAGCAAAGAGCAGGTGGAAGTTCCCCTGTGAGTTGGGTGTCACTGTTTCATAGACTCCTGTAACTGCAGCAATGCAAGTAAAGAGGACTAATGTCAAACCACAGAATCCCTGCAGTACAAACTGAAGGGAGGGCATTTTTTCAAGCCCAATATAACCAGTTCAGTATACAGAATGCCCAGCAGAATCCAGTACCACTGTGGCTATGCAAGCTTAAAAGGACTGATCAGTGTCAAAGCACAGTGTCACAAGAAATCCAAGGCTGTGTGTATGTGTGTGGGATTTCTCAAGCTCTGTGCAAAAAGAAAACAAAATGTGATCCAACCCCCTAAACACGAGGGGGGGGGGGGGACAAGAACAGCAAAGGCCCTGGAGAGTGAGAAAAAAATAATTTCCAGAACCTGCACGTGTCATTTCCCCAGAAAGCACTTTACTAGAGGCACCTTCTTGGGGATCCGTAATGTGGATCCCATAACTCCAATCTTTACCAAACTTGGTGGGAAGGTAGAAGAGAGTCAGCTGGAGATCGTCTGCAAGTTTGGTTTCTCTAGCATGCTGGGTGTGTGTGTTCTATTGGATCATGAACACCATGAATCAAATTGGTTTGTTTGATGCCTAGAATCTCGTGATGGTCTGTGGTTCACAAACTGGGCAGACCCAAACCATGAACCAAACTGCATTTTCCTGGCTCGTGACCATCCCTAGTAGAGACTTACTTTTAAAAAAGCGGGGAATTCAGGGAACCTGCTACTAATGTTGATATGGCGTTGTGTCAATATAGCAAGATTCAGAAAAGATTAAAAGACCTTGGTGGTAGGGAGGAAAGAAAATGGTCATTGCGAGGACAGTATCAGGGGAAATGGCTGCCAGTGCTTCGTAGAATCCAAATTTTCACATGCACACATAGGGTTACTGGCTAGCAGCAGGAGACCTCATGCCTCCCTGCTGCTACTCCCCACAGCTGTTCAGCTAGCAGTGGGAGGGAAATGGTGGATAAAATGGAGGGGGCAATCAGCTTTGTCTGCTGCAATGATGCTGCTTCTGGCATGACTTGGAAGTGATGTCATCATGGTGGTCAGTGCTCTAGCATTCATGTAAAACTCTGTGGTTAAACTGGTTGTGCTGGAAGTAGCATTGTTGTGCCAGAAGATGCTGATTGCCTCCCTCTCAAAAGTCCCTGCCTCCCCTATCTGCCACCAGTTGCCAGGTCATGCCTGGCAACCCTACACATGGCAGTCATCCAAGCTGTACTGCAGTCTTTCCCAAAACTCTGCAGCAAAGCAGGTTTGACACAGGTCAGAGAAAAACTGGGAATACCCTGAGAGGTTCACAAGTGTTGTTTGGGGGGGGGAGAGCAAAAAACACTTCCCTGCAGCATTTAACTTGGAGCAGATACCCATGTGAAAATCTCCCTAAGGCAGTAGTCAGATTTTTCTCACAATCACAGTTTTTCTTGCACAATCCGTTTTGTTTTTGCTGTCCCACGTGGCCATACCATTATAGTAATTTGCGAAACGATATGGGGAAATTTTTGTTTTTGCTGGTCAGTATTGAAGGTGGCATGGTATATGCAATACAACTTGTTTTTCTGGTACCTAGAACTAGTGCCAGTGATTGTGCTTACTTAGCCATGAACTGGAGATTTCAGCCCTGTTTAAATAACAACTAGGGTGAATGAATACATAGAAAGGTAGAAGGAGTAGGCCTGGGTATTGTATCACTACTCCAACCTCTGTTCAAAGGTTAGAGTTTATATCGGGTTACCATATTTTGAAAAGCAAAAAACAGGACTTCTTTCCCAATTGACTACTTCAAACAAGTGATCACTATGACAAATCTCATTTTAAATACCGCTACTATTTAAACTGTGATAATTGCTACTAACTAGGAATATTCCTAACCTTTCTAACCCAAAAAGAGGATGGACATTAACAAAGAGAACACGTCCTCTAAAAAGAGGACATCTGGTAACCCTAGTTTATACATGTACAACTGTATGCCTTTTTTGTGTGATAAGGAACCCTCATATTTATTTTGTTCTCTGTTCCATATGTACATATAGGGGAGGGGTATGTGTGATTCTACTCCAACCTCCAGATGAATGTGTAGAGATTGGGGGTGGGACCAGCAGCCGCACTATTGTTCCTGCTCTCTCCTACACGTTCAGGCCTGTGGTAGAGGTGGGCCCCGTGGTGGCATTCTACCGTTGTGTGGTTATAAGCAGCTAAAAAGTCTGTTTAGACATGAAGTTGGCTGTGTGGAACCTCGCATGAGTAAATTCTTGATCACGCGATGATACTCTAAAATTAGGTCTTAGTATTTCCAAAGAAGGTGGAATGTTCTGCACATTCCCAAATTAGAGTTTGGGCCCTTTTCCTGACACCAGCAGAGTAGAGCGATAAGACCACACCTGAATAGGGTTGCCAAGTCCATCTTCCACCCCCAGCGGGGGACTTTGGGGGCGTTCCTGGAGGGGGCAGGGCATCCCCGACGTGATGACGTCACATTGGGGATGTCTGCCCCCCCGCTCGCGCGCTGGATCTCCAGAAACGGCAGTTCTCTGCACTTAAAGGAGCCGGCGTTTCCCCTTTAAGAGCAGCCGCGTTTCCCTTTTAAGTGCACGAAACTGGTATTTCCCTGCAATCCTGATCTCAAGCAGAGATCGGGCTTGGGAGGAAACATGGGTTCCACACACTTAAAGGGAGAGAGAGGGGTGGCTGTGGGTGTTGGGGGTGGGGGTGGAGCCCCTGGCAAACTGAGGGGCCCCTGGCAAACTGGGGGGTTTGGCAACCCTACACCTGAAGAAAGTGTAAGAACCATTGATGTGAGAGAGACATTTGATCAGCTATTGTTTTCCGTATTTTCAATTAGATGCTTCCTGTTTCTTCCTGGAAGATCAAAGGCGTGACCTGACACTGGCTCTGCTGACAACAAGTTTATATTTGAAGATTCACTTAGCATTTTGGACAGGATACTGATAAGACAAAGCCTGAAACATTAAGATCTTGGCCTGAAATCTTTTTGCCCCCTTTCCTTCCCCTCACTTATAATTTCCCACTAATTAAGAGTTCTGGAAACTCAAAAGCTTGCACACAGTTCTGTGTTGTTTGCATTGGACTTAATCCAATCCAATCCAAATACCTTTATTGGCATAAAAAGAAAAAAGGTACAACATGGCAAATTTACAGAGAGTTTCAATTTTGTAAACCATCAAATATCAGATAGAAAAGCTAAACTTTTGCTCCCTGATTGTTATGGCAGCCAGGTGGTACCTTGCAACTGAACTTGTAATATGGGAACATCGGTCAGATAGTAAAAGAGATACTAACTTCGCCTCAGATAGACCATGAAAGTTAGACACAATAGGTTTAATTATACAGGCATTGGACTTAATAAGAAATACCAAATAGCTTTTTTAAAAAAGATTTTGCTTTGGACCAACTCAGCTACCTGAAACCTCTGTAAGAATAAGAGGTTATATTAAATGAAACACACACACTTTTAATGTGAGAGTTTGTAGCATTCTGTTTTTTAAGAGCTAAATTTTTTATCTTGAGCACTTCATATTGAAGACAGCTAACTTTTTAGTACTGGTGTTCTGTATTGGCTATGACATCATTTAGATGCTAAATCTTACACTGTGTTATCCCAATGAGTTAAGGCTTTATTATGATAATAGTATTCAGTAGTCCAGATTTGTTGTTCACTCTGGATAGGGTAAGCAGAGTCTCTTCAAGCTAAATATTTATTATGAAATGGCCCCCTTGTGGTGACAGCTGATATTTACTATATTTACTACAACAAATTTATTCACAGCAAAAGCCAGCACTCTGATACAACAAACTAACTCAAACTAAATTCATACAACCACAAGCATATAAATGAAATATATAAAATGAATATCAAATACAGCATGCATGTAAAACCTGTAAAGTCCTGTAACAAATTCCATCTATTCGCCTCTCACTAGGAGCTTTCTAGTCCTTACAGCTAACCAGCCAAATTTGGCAAGTTTAGCTGTAACCTTGGGGCACCTACTTTCCAGAAGGTTCTTCAGCAATTGCATCTTTTGACTAGTTGAGGATAGAGTAGTTGTAGAGAGTGGGAGAATATCATGAAAGTGGCTATATGCCCTGCAGTCATATATAACATGCATTAAGGTTTCAATTCCGTCATTGCAGCAGCGACATAGATGTCAGCAAGGGTTTTTTTTTTTAAATTAAACCTCCCCTCTGTAACCGCTGAAGGGAGGGCATCCCACCTCATGAGGGTAAACGTTCGCCTTAACTCATGTTTTTCTAGATAAAAAAGATAGGGCATAGGCACTACCATATACAACAGCCTCCAGTTTTTTAAAATTTGAAGTGATATTAAAGGGAGCACCAAAAGTGAGTTGGCTAAGAGATTTGGTTTTGAACAAATGGAGGGCTGCTATTATGCATTTATTTATTTATTTATTGCCCTTTATGCCAATAAAATTTCTGGATAGCCTCAGCACTCCTGCTGGCTTTTAATGTTGCCATACTTATATTGCTAGTCTTGAGCCATTTTAGATAGTTAAAACTAGAAACCTGTTCTATAGAGGAGGAATTTAGAGTCCAGTGATAATATTTTGGTGACCTTTTAGCAAAAATGGTTTTAGCGTAATTTATCTCTAAACTATTGTCATGGCAATATTCAGAAAATAATTTAAGTGCTCTTCTAAGGCCTATAGGAGTTCTTGACAGAAGAACCGCATCATCAGCATATAGAAGAACACCAACATGTTTGTTACCAAGTTTTGGAGGATGACACTCAGGCTTGTTAATGTAAACTACCAGATCATTAACATAAAAGTTAAAAAGAAGGGGGGCCAGAAGACAACCCTGTTTGACCCCTTTGTCTGTACTAATGGGATCTGTCAGGTGCCCTTGGGGGGTATGTTTTACCTGTATCGAAGTCTGATTGTAAAGGACCTGGATAAGAAAGACTAGGCGCCTGTCGATATTGGTAGAGCTTAATTTAACCCATAAAATAACTCTAGAGACTGTGTTGAGGGCTGATTTAAGGTCAAGAAAGGCTGCATAAAGGGATACACTTGACTTAGATGAATATTTGGCGATCAGGTGGTCCAAAACCATACAATGATCTAATGTGCTGCGACCTTTTCTAAATCCAGCTTGTTCATCCGCCATACAGAAATCATTTTCTAACCAGTCTCTGAATTTCCATAATAGATGTTTTGCGTAAAGTTTCTCACTATGCTGAGCAGGCTTATGGGTCTGTAATTATTAGGGTCTTCTTTATTACCTTTCTTATACAATGGGATAATTATGGCAGTCTCCCAGTCCCTGGGGATTTTTCCTGACT
>NW_015159727.1:819811-853233 GCF_001447785.1 Gekko japonicus | reverse complement strand
CAAACTCCTAACCTCCTGCGCAGGCACCAAAGGCACCCCGTCGAAGGCCGGGAGAGGGAGCCCCAGCCCTGCACCGGTCCGACTCAGGCACAGGACCTCCGTCTTGGCCAGGTTTAATTTCAACCGACTCAGTCTGAGCCAACCAGCCACAGCTTGTAACGCCCGATAAAGGTCATCGGGACCAGAGTCCGACTGGCCGCCCAACATCAGATAGAGCTGGGTATCATCAGCATATTGATGACACCCAAGCCCACACCTCCGGGCAATCTGTTAATTCCCCATTGTAATGCTCAGATTGTCACTTTATGTTACACTCATTGCAGAATGAGCCTGTATCATCTCTGTGCCACAACAAAATGTGGGGATTGGGCCATTCAGAGGTGAGAAGAAGCTGGACTGAGGTGGCCAGTAGTATTTCAAGACAAGCTGACAATTGAGTGGGAAGCAGTGAAGTCACTTATTTCTCTTCAAACTGTATCAAACTGGTTTAGTGTTTAAGTGTTCTCTTTGCTCAGATGAAAGCAAAGAAGGGTCCAGTTCTCCTTCTATACAAAGTTTTGCTAATGTAGAAACAGATGTACCCTGCCCTGGATAGCCCAGGCTAGCCTGATCTCATCAGATCTTGGAAGCGAAGCAGGATTGGCCCTGGTTAGTAATTGGATCGAAGACCACCAAGGAATACCAGGGTTGTGATGTGGAGGCAGGCAATGGCAAACTGAATGTCTCTTGCCTTGAAAATCCTAAAGGGTCGCCATGTCACCTGTGACTTGACGGCAACAAGAAGAAATAGATGCACACATGGGGCATCTTCTCTCCCCTTCCATCCCAACAAATAACCAGTTTTTGTATTCAGATCATTATATGCAAATATACAGGTCTGGAAAAAATTATATTCCTGAGTGCTAGCACTAAATATTTCACAGCCAGCACTGTACAGAAATGTAAAAAAAAAAAATAGTGCTAGCACTAAATATTTCACAGCCAGCCTATTATTACCCTATTATTTGGTATTAGAATTGCATAGTTAAGAGCTTGTGTGATTAGGCATTTGGCAGCCTTAGAACACTGCATAATTCTTATCCCAAGTTGTGAAATGGCAGAAGGCAAAATAGTCCAACTCTCATGTGTGATTGGAGAGGGGAGCTACAGTGAGGCACTGTACTCATGAAACAAGTCCTGGCATCCTTGATTGTAGAAAACCTTGTCCATATCCTCCTTCAACCATGAATGATTTTGTTTTGTGTTCTTTGCTGGATGCTGAGTACTGCTCTGCAAAAAGCTTGCACACATATCGTAATGTTATCTCTTGTATCAGGAATTTGTAGTGCTAAGCAAGTAAAACTCAGCATTACAAGACATTAGAGGTAGAATTGTCCAAGAGAGTAAAAGAAGTAGATGGCATCACCTTTATTCACTCACAGACTTGTGTTTATTTAAACACTATGTCTGTTCAGGTTGGTTTTAAGCTTCAGCAGATTTCTAAAAAGTGAATCTAGGACTGTCCACAGAAATGCATATAAAGTGTTTGTTTTGGTTGAGGGGAGGACATTGAATTATAACTTGAGTGTTAGCTGATAAGTCTGACTGGATTCAGTTTTAATATGAGGAACATCACATGTCAGAGCATGGACAAAGTCTATGTATTAAACACCAGGATGATGTAAGAATTCTGAGTGTGGCTTGATTGCATCAGGAAATTGAGTGGAATTACCAGAATATGAAGCCTGTCGAAGGGGAGGAAAAATCATGCTAGAATTTGTGATCTTTGGTGATAACTATTCCTTTCTGTGAAACTGAATGATTAATAGAGTAAGCCATCTTTGCAGGATTTCCTGCAGTGGAGTATGAACTTGTATATGTATCTCTCAGGTTTGCCATCTTTTTTGGGGGAAAACCTATTGACTATTGGAGGCCATCCTACAACATGTGTTGCAGTTAGGTTATCTGACTTTCAGGAAGAGATAATTGAGACTTAAAGTCCATGGAGACTGATCCATTGACCTACACTTGTTGACAAATATGCATCTTGACATCAAATCAAATCAAATTTATTGTTACAGTCAACTACCAGTGCACTCAGTTATTTTACATAAAAACATTTGAATAAGAAATATGGGATAAAATCAACAGTGGCATACTTAAATTTAAGAATCTGACTATAACATAGAGATAAAATATTAGAAAATCTAATTGCTGTTTATTTCACGTTCCTTGTAAACCTGGGCACAAAATCTAGCCTTGACATCTATTAATTTATATAGCATCCTTTTGCTATTGAGCTTTGGGGCACTTTGAAATAATTTCAGACAGTGTTAACACAAATAATAAAAGCTAGTAACAAGGAAACAAGCATCTGCCCGTTTAACAGAAATAGATTTTTGTATTGTACTTGCACAGATACTGGCAGATGGAGAGTGGGATCGAATTCCAGTGATGGAAATGTTGCCCACTTGCAGTACAAGATGAGATGGATACGCCCTTGAATATTAAGACAGAGTGAAGAAATGACAGCATTAGCAGGTGTGCTGCCTCCTAGCCTCACTTTTCCAGCTGAGTTCTACCTACCTGCCTTTGCATTCACCATCTCATTTACTGTACATACACCTACCCTGTCTCAAATCAAAACCCCAGAAACAATAACCTGTGCTTTAAACTACCCCCAAAGAAGGCGAGCAGCTCCTACAGCACATCTGGCCACACCTGCAGCATTGTCTGTGGCAGTGGGGTTCAGTTTTCCTGAATGAGCAGATGTGGGTACTATCCTGGATAGGGCTGCCAACTTTGACGTTGGAAATGTTTGGTGCTGGGGTAAGGTGGTCATCAGGGGTGTAATGTCAGAGTCTTCTGCCCTCCAAGGCAACTGGTCTCTGTAGTCTGGAGATTAGTTGTAATTTCAGGAGAGCTCCAGGCCCCTCTTGAAGGTTGGTAACCCTAATAATGGATTACTTAAAATTGTCTAAGCCCAGTAAATCAGAAGTAAGTTTCATATATATCCTTGTCTCTTGCCTTCTCCATTGTACATTAGACTAGGTAGACCTGTTAGATTGCCAGTGATTGTGTGCATCAGCAAGATAATATACATACTTTAGGAAAATAAAAAGTTGATGAATGCAGACTAATAAAAGGAGTTTCTTCTCCTAAAAGAAGGTTATAGACAAACAGAGACTTGTAAAATTGTGCTCTATTCTTAGAGGGGCATTCTGGAACATAGCCACAGTGAAAGCCCTGCAAGGCAGCTGTTTGCACTGAGAAATAGGGTACTGCTGCCTTTAGAGACAGCAGTGAAGTTACTGAAACATTTTACACTATAATTATTTGCTGTATAGTTTTCAGTCTGGGCGTCAGTTGGGTAACATTTTACAGTCTTTCCCTGGTAGAACTGTGCTCAGTGCCAGTTAAAGCAAGGCACTGTGTTGTTTCCGTTAGTTAAGGCAAGGAACGTGACAGAACTGAGGAACCAGAGAAAACTTAATTTGCTCGCATGTTGTACTCTGGCTTCAGTGTTTCCTGAGGAAAAGATTCTGAGGTAAAGACTGGTTTGATTGTCAGGATTGAGTTTCAGGGTAAGCATAAAATCATGCCACTTGGTTCTGTCCAATTAATTGGAAAGTTTAACCAAAGCCAAATGTCTCTGTTTTTACAGAGATCCATATTCCAAAATGCATGGGTGAAAAGACATTGTGGGCCGTCTCAGTCAGCAGACAAAAGGAGGATGAGATTAGGAATGGGCATGAACTGGCTCACAAACTAAAGTTTGTGACAAATTTTGGCCAGTTTGTGATTTGCGAACTGAAGTGCATGGGAAGTTAACCAGCACAAAACTTTCCACGAACTGCTCGTGGAGGTTGGTGAATGGATACATTTCCAGACAGACTGTCTCTGCTCAATCAACATGTTTACCAAACTTCAAACCAACTTGGGGAGACTCTTCAGCCAGCAGGGTGAGCCTGCAGGGGTTCCATTCTGTATTCTCCTGAACCTATGCCTGTCATTTCCCCAGAAAGCACTTTCTTGGGGGCATCATCTTTGGGGGGGGGGGATAACTCAGACCCCATAAATCCAGTCCTCACCAAACTTTGAGGGCACTTAGAGGAGATTCAGCTGGAGATCACCTGCAATTTTGGTGTCTCTAGCACATGTGGAGGTGGCCTCTACCACATCACAAACGAAATTGGTTTGTGTAGCCCCTAAAAGTTTGTGACAGTTTGTGGCTCACGAACCAGGCATGTAATGAACTGAACTGCAATAAAAAAGTCAAATGCTATGCTGGGGATTATTTTAGTCTCTTTTGGAATATTGTGTACAGTTCCAGTCACCGTTCCTCAAAAAAAAAGAAGTAATATTGGAGAAAGTGCAGAAAAGGGCAACTAAAATGATTAAGGGGATGGAATACCTTCCCTCTGAAGAAAGACTAAAGAGGTTAGGGCTCTTTAGCTTGGAGAAACGATGATTGAGGTGTAACATGATAAAAATTTTAAAAATCATGCATGGGATAGAGAAGGTAGAGAATTTATTTATTGATTTGATTTATATGCTGCCCTCCTGGTCGAAGCAGGCTCAGAAAGAAGTACTTTTATCCCTTTCTCACAGTACAAGAAATCACGGGCACTCAATGAAATTAATGAGCAGTGAGCTTAGAACAGATAAAAAGAAGTACTTCCTCACCCAAAGAGTAATTAACATGTGGAGTTCACTGCCCCAAAAAGTGGTGGTGGCTACAAGGATTGACAGCTTCAAGAGGGGTTTGGATAAACAAATGCAGCAGAGGTCCATCAGTGGCTGTTAGCCACAAGGAACACTATGTCTGGGGCAGTGATGCTCTGTATTTTTGGTGTTTGGGAGGCAACAGTGGGAGGGCTTCTAGAGTCCTGGTCCCACTGGTGGACCAGATGTTGTCACCTGGATTTTGGCCACTGGGTGACACAGAGTGTTGCACTGAATGGGCCATTGACCTGATCCAACATGACTTCTCTTAGGCTCTTAGCTACTGTCTTGTGCAGTATGTATATGTGTGTATGATTTTCTCCCCCTGTCCTGCAGTCTAGCACAATTGTTTAAGAACGATTGTCTTTTGTGCTTGCGTTTGTAAGGCCTAGGTTCCTTCCTTCCTGCCCTGACCCTTCCTCTCTGTGTCTCTCACATTTTTATCCCTGCTTTCATTTCAGGAGCTCAGGACAACTTGAGTGGTTATAATCTCTTGTATTTTTATCCCTGCAAAAGCCTTCTGAGGTAGGCTAGGTGGTTACTGGCCCAAGTCACCTGGTGAGGAGTATGACTGAGTTGGGAATTTGAATTCAAGTCTGTCTCATTCTGGTCCGGCAATCTAACCACTACATCACATTGTCTCAGTAGCAGGGCTAGGAAAGACTTCTTTCTGACCCCATGGAAAACCACAGTTGGTCAGGGTAAATGGTATTGGAGAGTAGAGTGAGCAGTGGTATGATTCATTCCAAGGCAGGATCTTACAGTCTAACAAATGGAATTAAAGCTTGTACATGAAAGCACCAGTCTAGAAGATGTCATCCAGCAAGCCTGTAATAACCAAGGAAAATGGTAAGAATGAGAGTAGCCATTAGTCAGCAAACAGTACAGCAGTTTATAGCTACAGGAACATAGCAGTTCTACATTCTGAAAGTTGCTAACAACTCTAATACCGCCCAGTGAGGGGTGTAGAGTTCATGTATTAGACAGCTGGGATTAGAGAAAGTGATCGTAGAAGCTTCCAGCAGAACCCTTTGCTACACTAAACATTTGTTTCGAAGCATTAGTGCCATCACAGCATTTTAAAGGCTTTCCCCTTTTCATTTTCTAGATGGGGGTCCCCGGCAATGTTCCCTCTAAGCGCCACAGTGTTGTGAGCAGAAATTCTACCTTGTGAGCGAAAAAAGCTGGTAGCATTAAAGTTGTGAACAAGTCTACATTTGACTATCACGTAAATTAGTTTTTTAGATTATTTCCATAACTTTGTAAAAACACAGAATAAATTATTTTAAATTATATTTAAACTATATCTTAAGAATAATTTAACATTTGGTGTAGTGGTTAAGTGCGCGGACTCTAATCTGGGAGTACCGGGTTTGATTCCCCACTCCTCCACTTGCACCTGCTTGATGACCTTGGGCAAGCCATAGTTCTGGCACAGCTGTTCTTGAAAAAGAGCAGTTTCTGTCAGAGCTCTCTCAGCCCCACCTACCTGACAGGGTGTCTGTTGTGGGGAGGGGAAGGGAAAGGAGTTCGTAAGCAGCTCTGAGACTCCATTGGGTAGTGAAGGGCAAGGTATAAATCCAGTTGTCTCCTCCTCCTTCCTCTTCTTCTTCCTCTTCTTCCTCTTCCTCTTCTTCTAAAACAGAATCAAGTCAAATTTCATCCACCACTTCCCACTATATTAGTAGATGTGTCTTCTGGAGAAAAGATCTACCCACCCCATTCCGCTATATTAGTAGTCCTGTCCTCTGGAGAACAGCTCTACCCACCCCTTTCCACTATATTGGTAGACCTGTCCTCTGGAGAAAAGGCCCCCCCCCCTCCATTATAGCCTCTGGGGACCATTATAGTCAATGGGCCCCATGGGCTTTAATTGAGAATCAATCTGGGCGGTATCTGGGG
Organism: Gekko japonicus; assembly: GCF_001447785.1. Classification (NCBI taxonomy): domain Eukaryota; kingdom Metazoa; phylum Chordata; class Lepidosauria; order Squamata; family Gekkonidae; genus Gekko; species Gekko japonicus. Next base: position 846,627 of record NW_015159727.1, on the reverse strand, counting down.
CTCATGGGGCTGTTTTTTGAGGCAAAGGCATCAAATTTGCAGCATAGCTGCTGGTGCCTCTCCTCAAAAAACAAACGAACCCAAGTATCAAAAAAATTAGACCGGGGGTCCAATTCTATGATCCCCAGAAAGAGGTGCTCTCATCTTCCTTTGTTTCCAATGTAAGGGGAAAATGTTCTCCGTTCACTTGTAGGCTGAGCTGCCAGCTAAGTTCTCTGTGCTGCTATTTAAAATGTTGTGCATCAGCACCCCCTAGCGCAGCTTAGAGAAAACTTTGGTCATCAGCATCCGCCAATATCTTTCGTGGTGCCTGCCAAGTGTTTTCAGAAAGTGGGCGGGGACAGGTGGGACTTTTCTCCTTCAAGGCTGTGTAGAATTTTTTTTAAATGTTGCTTTGGCAGCAGTTAGCAGAGCACAAGCATCTCCACTCTGTGACTGAAGGTAAGGTGTGACAGCCATTTTGCAGCTGGTTCTGCCTCCTGCAACAGCCATGTTGTGGCAGCCGTTTTGTGGCTGTGCCCTCCACCTTGTGTCAGATCTCCAAAGGTGCCCACTGCCTCAATAAGGTTGGGGACCCCTGTTCATATTTTGAAGGGATAGTTTTCTCTTTATCTCCATAGGACTGTTAATTCTCTTTCTCTACTCCAAAGCATACAGACTCCATGTCTGCAGCTGGTGATCCATAACTGCACTTTTGAAATAACTATATATTTTGATCTGTTGAATATAGTAGTGTAGTGCAGATTTCTCTCCACAGCTGTGTACTCATCAGAACCACTCCAGCAACAAGCTGAATTCCCATTACCAAACTCTTCTCTCTCTCCAGCCTCCATCAGCCACTGCCTCTTTGCCTTTTTCTACTGTCAACTAAAGGTTAAAGCTTCTTGCTCAAGAAGAGAAAGAATATGGGGGCATTGGGTTTAGTTCACCAGTCCCCCTAACTTTCTGCTTGAAGATGAGGCTTCACTTGGCTTGATTATAAAGCTGAATGTATTGTCATTTTAGTCTGCAAAAGGCAGAAACATCAAGAGATGCTAGGGGAGATCCACGCATGCGTCAAACCGAATAGACGCTCACTCGCGTCGCTCCTGGAGTTTGTTAATTAAAAGCCTAAAAAAAAGACAAACTGGAAGTAAACTGAGAATGAAAATATCCTCCCAGAGGCTAATTAGGTTGGAGGAGTTGCCTCTAATCTTGGGTGAGCAAGACGGCTGCATAGTTTGAAAGCTTCTCCTTAGCTGCAAAGGAAAAAAATTGTGCCTGCAGTCCAAGCCACAAATTTGCAGCTTGGAGTGCCAGCGTACTTGGCCTCCCCCTGCTTCTTCCTAAAAGCATTTTAAGGGACCCTTTATGGAAAGAAGGAAGGTCCACACGCCTGCAAGCTGCAAATTTGCGACTCGGAGTGCAGGCACATGCGGTCTCACCCTTTCCACTTCTTCTGAAAAGCATTTAAAGGGACCCATAGGGTTTTTAGACAAATGCTAGAGCATCCCCCGCATGAGGTGCCTCTGGGTGACATCATCACACTGGGCATGTCAGGTGCTGCAAGGCTCTTCAGGGGTGGGGCTCCCACCACACAGCCACCTAGGGTTGCCAAGCCCCCCGGTTTGCCAGGGGTCTCCCGTTTTTTGGGGGGTTCTACCCGCCGCCAGCCAGATGGCTGGCGGGGGAAGCCCCACCCCCAACACCCACAGCCACCCCTCTCCCTTCGAGAGAGAGGGGTGGCTGCCTTTAAGTTCATGGAACCCGCTTTAACTTTAAGTTCATGGAAGTTTCCTCCCAAGCCCGATTTCCGCTTGAGATCAGGCTTGCAGGGAAATGCCAGCTCCTGCACTTAAAAGGGAAATGCCGGCTCTTTGCTCTTAAAGGGAAAATGCCGGCTCCTTTAAGTGCAGGAAACTGGCGTTTCTGGAGATCGGGCGCGCGGGCGGGGGGGGGAGACGTCCCCAACATGATGTCGGTGATGCCTGCCCCCTCCAGGAACGCCCCCAAAGTCCCCCGCTGGGGGCAGAAGATGGACTTGGCAACCCTACAGCCACCCCTCTTCCTCCTGCAAGATTTAAAGGGTCCTTAAGTTGACCAGCGGGAGCACATGGCCCACCAATCAGCTTTAAATCTTTTGGGAAGGAGGGGGCTGGCCCTGTGTGCCTACACTCCAAGCCACAGATTCACAGCTTGGAGTGCAGGAGCACGTGGCCTCCCCCCACTTCTTCCCAAAAGCCTGCACTCCAGGATGCAAATTCGTGACTTGGGGTGCAGGTGCATGCGGCCAACCCCCTTCCACTTCTTTTGAAAAGCATTTAAAGGGACCCATAGGGGTTTTAGCCAAATGCTAGAACTTACCCTGCATGAGGTGCCCGGTGCGATGACATCACCTCCAGGTAATGTCATTACACTGGGCACGTCAGGCCCGGTGGGGCTCTTCAGGGGTGGGGCTTCCACTGCTGGCCTTACTTCTTGGTTTTAGTGATGTTCTTCCAGAATCAGTTTCTTTCTTTTTCTAATATAGCCATTGCTGATATTATTTCTGCTTTCATTGCTGAATCCGCCACTGTAATTAGGACTACTTCATATGTCTGTGTTCTTTTCCATGCCAGAAAAACAACTTACAATGTGATGTGTGAAGGATGGTGCAAATATATATATAGCTCCGGACAGAGAGGGAGGAGGCAGCTGATACCAAGCAGTGGCAAGTAACGGCAGGGAATGCCTTTAGGGATAAAGTAATGTGTGAAGCAGCTCTCTGTGTTGGTGATAGTCTTTCCCACATGCCTGGTTTAATGGTTACTTGAATGAATGGAAAGAAGGTGAGCTTGGATGGTCCTGAGGAATATGTGCTACTCCTATGAGGTTATAGTGCCCTGTTCACCTTGTTGCTTCATCACTGAAAGCTGGACTGGAGGTTGCTACCGCCGTCTCTCACTGAATCCATTCTGCTGGTCAGTCTGCATGATTGTAGATGAGGTTGCTGATTTTTTAAAAAGAGTTGTCTGTATTGTAATAGACACTGACCCAGTGTTAGAGAGATGTTTGAAAAGAGGATGTTACTAGGGTTGCTCTGAGGCATGTATGCAGGAGTGAAGACAGTTTGTCAGAACAAGAGGATCTCATTAAGGTGCACGTGATGGACATAGATCAGTTCTACAAATTGGGATATGAACAAATATTTACTAGGCAATATCATGTATCGTGTAATTAGCTTGGATGCCTCCTAAGAGAAAAGACCCCGCTCTGTTAATGTCAGTGGAGACAGCACATCTAAGTGAAAAGGAAGCACATGCATTTCTAATGCTTCCATTGAAATGAACACCTTGCACTGAAATGCTTATGCCAGTAAGAAATCATTGAATCAGGAGACTGGAAAATTCTCCCTTTGATATTTATTATCTCATAATATTCTAGAAACCACTTTCTAAAAACCTATATATGCCATCCTGAGTACTGGGAACTTAAGTCAGGCTTGTAAACTCCTTCCCCCAACCTTTTTTTTAAAAAATATGTGCATGTGTTAGTTTGTGTGCACCTGGAAGTTATGACGATCTCTGGTGATGGACCTGGAGGATATTCAGAGAGGTGTCTGAATAAAGCCTGCCCTTGCCTCCCAACTACCGGTATTCCAAGGAAGTTTCCCATCCAAGTATTGCATAGCTTTCCAAGATCTGACAAGATTGGGCTTGCCTGGGCTATCCACATCAGGGCATAAACTCCTTTTCTTAATTTCCTCACCTAATGGCCATTTTTTTAAAAAACAAATGCCTTAAAATGCCTGTTATTCTCCTCATTGCAGCTGATGAGGTTTAGCTATCTGGGATAAAAATCTCTTCTCTGCGCACTTTAAACAGGTGCTCCCTGGCAACATGTAATTCACAACTAGTTGGGCAAACGAAGGCATGTGTTTATAGAATGGCACCTTGCACCTTCATCTTTCACAGTCCAGACATATTGAAATGGCTAGAAAATATAGACTAAACATGAGAGAGGTGTTTTAACAAGGAAGGTTGATTAACTAATGTTAGAATAGAAGCCTAAGGTGGAAGTGGATTTTTCATCATGTTGAAGCCACAGAATAAACACTCAAAATCTATAATTTGAGAAGATGCTGGGGGAGAAAATCTCTGTTTTTCCTTCATAGTTTGTTCAAAATGGAGTGTATAGTAGTAGTCCAGATATATACTTGAATTTAATCCATTCTTAATAGACTTGAATCTAATCCATTCTTAATAGAAACCTTGTTATCTTGTTTAAGAAAAAAGACCCTGAAGTGACTACATAATTTTTTTGTACTCCCTTTTCTAGTTCTCAAAATCAAACCGAACAAAAAACATGCATGACATATAGAAAAGCAAGTAAATAATACTTGTGGTTTTCAACAGTAAAAAAAAATGTAGTAATATTTAGTGTTTCTCTGCTTTTCCATAATACTTCATATGCATTATAACAACAGTCCAAGCAATATTATTATGTAATGTAGGACATTATTACTGCCTCCTTATATGAAATTGTGGCTTTACCGAGATTTGAGCTAGGTACTTCCTGACTTGTAGTACATGCTCTTGCTGTGATACACTAGTTCTCAGGTCTAGAATACCTGAGATATGGGTTGGACACCTGAATAGAGGAAGAAAGGCTGGGAACTTTATGGTCATAAACATAGTTCCCTCTAAGATGTGCTAGGGCAGGGGTGGCCAAACATGCTCCATATAAGAGCCACATAGACTAAATATCAGGTGCTCAAGAGCCGCAAGGGGACTTTGGAGGAGAGGCAGGTTGGGGGGAATGGCCTGAAAGTGACGTCACAGGAAGGGCTGGGTTTTGGTACAGGATGTGACATCATTGGAAGGGGCGGGGCTGAGGAAGTGCCATCACCTGATCTGTGACCTGAAAGTGACATCACCTGATCTGTGACCTGAAAGTGACATCACAGGACATCCTTGTGAGGTACCACCCCCAAAGTCCCCAGGTGGTAAAAGCAGAAAAACAAAAGTGGCAAAAACAGATGTTGCTAGGATATATTGCAGTACTTTGGGAAATGGCAGAGGTGCTTCAACCGTTGTGGACAAGCCATCTTCTATGGCACTCTGCCTACCATTCTTATTACTAAGGAACCCTTCCTAAGCTTTCAAGGAACTCCAAGATTTCCCAGGAGGAAGCAGAAATTGAAAGCTATTGCACAGTGTGTTACAATACTGTGTGCAATAAATATAGGCTTAAAGAACGCACCCTCATTTCCCTTCCTGCTCCCTTCAAATGACCAGGTTTCAAGTAGACTTAAGATACCCAGTATGTGCCCACCAACCATGCACAGACCATGCTAGACCCCTGCCTGCCTGTACAACTGTACAATGCTGGAAGACAGATTGTACCTTCCCCTTCCTACAGGTACTGATATCGCCTGTGCGGGCATGGTTTTCTTCACTTACCTGCATCTTAAGATACAAGCCCACAGCATCTGTTCTTGAAGAGAAAGGAGTTTTCTGAGCTTTCTCACCCCCTTCACTCTCCCCAGAGGCATCCCATTTAGCATGCCATCCTAAGGATGCTTTCCTGGGAATAAGCCCCAATGACTAGATCTGCTTAGGATGGCACTGTTAGATATTCTACAAAGGACCCGCTGAAAACATTGTCATGTTGCCCTTATTCAGCCTCATCTAGAGATTCCAACCACATGGCCCCAGCCACAGAAAGGCCTCCCCAGGGCTGGCCTCTGCCTCTCGGGACTCTGGCACTGCCGCCCACCCCAACTCTGGCAACAACAGAACCTACCGGGGGCAAGAGCCGACCTGACGTGCCGTCACCACTCGCCACATCTCCTGGGACCCATCGAGATGGCTCCGCGGTGCTCGGGCAGCGCTTCCACCAAGGAGGGGCCAGCACACGAGGGGGGTGACCCGGGAGAAGGGGAGACGATTGGCCCGGCGCGAGGGCCCGACAACAGCACAGAGCAGTATGGAGGGAGAGAGGCATGGGACAGGCAGGGGCGCTAGGACCGGAAGATTAGCCACACCCCAGCCCAGCATCCTGGTACAAGAGGAGGGGGTGGGGCCATCCCTGGGGTGGGGGGCAGACTACAGAAAGGAGCAGGTGACACGGGGGTGGGGATAAAAGGAGGAACGAACACGGAGGCTGGGGAGGAGAAACACAATGCTGACAGCACAGAAGGGAGAAGCGAGAGATAGAGGTGTCAGAGTGTGCCGAGGGAGTGTGGAGGATGGTGACGTAACCTCCTCACCTCCCGAACAACTGAGGCCTCCATGGTTCCCCTTTTCTACTCCTCAGGAAGCAGGTCGCGGTGGCGTATAGGGTGGAGCAGCAGGGGGCCAGCGACAGCGACGAGGGGTTGTTGAGCTCATGTGACAGTCAAATCAAAACAAAAAGGCCTGCATTTTGCCATCAAGTCCAAATATTTCCCACCACGGGAAGGCAGAAGGAGGAAACAATACTGTCTGTCTAACAAAGTTTGAGTTCAGTAGCACTTAGACTCCTCTGAAACAACACTCACCTTGATAGGCTGAGAAAGACAAATAAAGAGGGACGGGGGGGCAGAGAGAGGGGGGAACAGAGGGAATCTCCCTCCTTCCCTCCCTCCCTGCCAGAGAGAATCCCCTGAAGCCCCCAGCAGCTCTCAGCCACCCCTGCACTCCCCGTCACCCTCCGCTCTGCCCAGGCACTCCCAGCCTCTCTCCCACCCTGAACACAGTCCCTGCCACCCCGCTTGGCACCCTCCCACCCCTAAACACAGTCCCTGCTACCCTGCTCGGCACCCTCCCCCCCAACATGTGTTTCTCTCCTAACACAGCTGTCGGTCCAACATGGAGAGATGTCAGCCCAACCATTGAGCTGCAAGCCTTCCATCTGCTGGTATCTGGCTCCCTCCATTAAAGTTCCCTCAGTTTGTCCTTCTCAAGTGTCTCTGTTGTGGGCTATGGTTGGAGGGTGGGCAGACAAGCATGAAGGCGGCTGCATGAGCCACATCGCCCTTCCCCACAAAGTAGGGGCATGGGCATAATCCTGACAACACTGCTGACACAGGACCATTCCCTGATGGGGGGAGGGAAAGACAATGGGTCATCCCCCACTTCTCCAGTCAACAATACACACTGTCCATGCAGCAACTGCAAGAGGTCTAAGTTCCCCTTTGGAAAGAAGGGCAGTCAGGGGCCAAAGGGAGGCATAATGATGCAGTAGGAATTCTCAATGAGAATGGCATGGTTGATGACATGGGGATCGACCCTGGGTGATGTCCTAGACTCTCAGTGGCTCTGTGATGGCCAGAAGATGTGGTACGGGCCGTCTCAATAACAGCAATGGTTCAAGGACTGCTGCCACTTGTCTGGTGGCATTTTGCAAGCCAGAATGGAGCTGGTCAATGTCAGAGGGATGTTCCCTACGGAGGCCTGCATGGGCTGTCTGGATCGCATTAACCATGGGAAATACTGGGGTATGCAAATTATGGAATGGAATGAGACAAAGCAGTGTGGAAAGGAAGCTGTCAGGGGCTGGTTGCACAACTGATTGGCGCAGTGGTCATTCTGAGCACTAGACTTCTCATTGGCCTTCCAGGAAATCAGTCACTATGATGGAAAACACTGTTGCCAGGTCCCAGCCATTTCCAATCATCTCGGGGCCCAGTGCCTGCAAAGCTAGGAGGAAGCACCCTGCATGAGGTGGGAGCAGAAGGCTTGCACTGTGAAGGGATCAGCATTCTGTATGGATCTGCAGTTCCCTTCATTCCATATATAGAAGTCGCCAACAGCCATGGGAGTTCCTAGCTCTGCTGTCACTGCTTTCCCTTTTCAGAGGATCCCCATATGGTTAAAGATCAGAAGGCAGAACCTCATGGCATGGATGCTCCTCCCATATGGCCACCCATGCTTCAATGGTGAGCCCTTCTGCACACATTAATGTGTGTCTCAAAATGGCCACAGGTGCACACTGTAATAGCCAGTGAGGATGGGTTGGCTGACATTGCCCCCGTTAGTAGCCATGCGCACAGTGCCAGGGTGCATTGTTTGTGGGGGACGCTCTGGCTCTCATTGCCATGAATGCACTGGAGGAAGCCTTAGCAATTCCCTTTGGTCAGGCCGCTGCAGAGGTTTGCTCCAGATGATGTCGGGAGCTTCCAAGCTGAAATGTTTACTTTTAGGGGGGGTCTGTTCCTATGGAGGCTGGAAGGGGCCCCCTGGCTCCCAGGTGCCTCAGGGTGATTTGAGTATGCAAATGCAGAGTCAGAAAAAAAGAGAAGCAAACACTGTACCATGCGAACCATCTGGCAAACCGATCGTGGCCGTTTTGTGCATCAGGCTACTGGCATGCGCACACAATGTGGATGGCCTCTGGTATTTGAAAATAGCACATTCATTAAGATTCATTTTAGGCTAGAATGAATTGCCTATACTCTGTGGTATCCAGGTGTTTTGCAATGTACCCCAACAGCATCTGCATTTGTCCTGTTTTTTCTGTTTTTTTCTGATTTGTTTTGTTTTTCTGAATTTGATGCTAATGTAAATTCTTCTTTTATATTTGTATTGCCTTGTTAAACTTTTTACAACAAACAGGACCACGGTATGTAATAGCCAGTGAAACAGTAAATCACCGTGTACAATTAAACAATATTTGTTGGTTTTTATTTGCAGTGTTGAGAATTCAATTATTACCAATAACACTACAATATGTGATATAAAGCTTAGCTCTCAGTCAGAACACAGAGCTTATTTGCATATGCAGCCTCATCGGCCTCTGCCTCGGAACACAGAGGTCGTTTGCATATGCGACTTGATTGGCTTTTGCCTCTAACATTCTAAACAGTTTTGCTGTTCTGAGGTAAAATGTGTCCAATCTCCAGGTGAGGGCTGGAGATTACTCAGAATTACAACTGCTTTCCAGATGGCAGAGATCAGTTCCCCTGGAGAAAATGGTGGGCTCTGCATCCTTATATGCTGCTGAGGTGGCCCCCGTATAACAGCCAATGTGACATAGCAGTCAAGGCTTCAGAGCAAGGGAGAGGCTGCAGGTGTGTGTGTGGGGGGTGGAAAGCTGAAGAGTGAGGGGGAAATGAAGGTCAAGGGAGAGGCTGCAGGTGTGTGTGGGGTGTGTGGAAAGCTGAAGAGTGAGGGGGAAATAAAGGTAGGTTGATGATTGGCTGGGAAGAAGATAGGGTTGCTACTCCATGTGGGAAATTCCTGGAGATGTGAGGGATGGAGCCTGGAGAGGGTGAGGTTTCAGGAGGCGTGGGACCTCGGATAGGTACAAAGCCATAGACTCCACCCTCCAAACCAACTATTCCCTTCTGGGGAACCATCATTGCCAATCTCCAGGTGAGGGCTGGAGCTCACTCAAAATTACAACTGTTCTTTAGGTAGCAGAGATCAGTTCCTCTGGACAAAATGGTGGACTCAGTGTCATTATACCCTGCTGAGGTCGCCACAGCAAATTGACACTGAGTGTCCAAAGCCGGGGCACCCGCCCAGAGCCTCTTTCTAGAGGCCTTTGTATTTATTTCAACGGGCCTTTTTCCTAGTCAGAAATAACAGAGTTTTGCACAAAAGTCCTTTTAACTGGAAGTCCTGTCCAGGGTTCCCTTTTGTGTTCCCAATTCCCCAGTTAGATTGCCTGCCCATTTTCATATTTTTCTCTATATCCTGAAAACTAAAAATGTGTTTTTCAGTTGTCTGATGAAGCTTTATCATTATGGTATGTTTATAATTATGCCATTATGCCTGTACTGAACAAATGCAAATGTGTGAAATAAGAACTTTTTCTACAAACAGCATTTAATGTCCTTTTAAAGAAATCTGACCAGCATAGGAGTGAAATTATTAGGAAACAGAAGAAGCAGAAAGAATTTTGAAGAGAGGTCTACTTATAAAACCTACTTATGAAACACCTACTTATGAAACAAAACCTGAGAAAAGGAAGTTGATATTTTTCCTTCTGAGTCTCAGAGTCTAATCCATGCTACTTCCTCCCTGGCTTTTTTGGCCTCTGTTCTCTGGGTCTAAAAGTGAGGTGTGGTGATGCTCCCTCTAAGCTGTGGAGTCTGTGAGCAAAAATTCTATGTTGTGAGCTACTGGCATGAAAGTTGTGAGTGAGTGATTTGGCTACTGCATAAATTGGTTTGCTCTGGAGCCTTCCTTCCTGAGTTAAGACAAAAATGTGTGAGCCAGAGGCTAAAAAACTGTGAGCTAGCTCACACTAACTCAGCTTAGAGGGAACACAGGTGGTGATGATGATGATGATGGGGCTTTTAGCTGCCCTTTTTTTCTATTTTCTGGGGTGGCTTAAGGCCTTAAGGGTGGCATAGCTCTGCAGACAAACTTTGTTACAAGATATGACCAAAATCCAATGTGAAATTACTCTTAAGTGTTTCTGTCTTCCCCTCTTATTTCACAGGGAGGAAGAAAAATCCAGGGTTGAAAATTCCTAAAGAAGCATTTGAACAGCCACAGACAAGCTCTACGTATGTCTTGAGATGACATTGTGGTAGGGTTGAGGGGCGGGGAAAATAATTGAAGCAATTGTACAAATAGAAGAAAGTTTCATGGAAATGATTTGTCCTATTATGTAGCTCAGTCACTCATTTGGTCCACACATTCATGGAAGATATAGTGCAGAGAAACCATGAATTATTTCTGGTCTTCCTGGTGTTTAAAATGGAGTAGTGATTTAATCAGCGATGATAATCATGCAACCCCTTTAAATTAGCTAATCTACGCTAAGCCATGATTTGGATAGTGCATCTATTTTTGCATGGAGGGAAAAGGGGGGGTTACTCTTTTTTGTTATATTTTCATCTTCACTTTCTTCTAAAGAGCTCATGGTATTGTACGTGAGTTTCCCCAAATCTATTTTATCATCACAGTAACTTTATATTAGACCAAGGGAGAGCATGACAGGCCCTGGGTCAACCAGTGTGCTTCATGGCACAGTGGGGATTTGAACTCAGGTCTTTTCATTCCAAGTCTAACTACTCTGACTACTACACCACACTAGCTTGCAGCTTTCACACCATTGGCTGTAAAGTATTTAAAGAATGCACAGAGTCAGAATTAAGTGATGTTGCAGATGTATTTTGTGATCATTTCAAGCTTGTGATGATGATTAATGATATGACATGGCTTTCATTTCCCATGGACTGTTTAATGTGCAAATAAGGGTAGTGATGTGCCTGCTCTCCAACAGTGACTGTAGTCCATAGAATTAACTCTACAATAGTTTCAGGGATTTTGACTAATTTCTTTAAAATGGTTGATTTGGGATATTTCAAAAGTAGTTCCTGATGATGCTCAGGGATGCTGGCACTTTTTTAGCATGAAAGTGATCAGAACCCCTGGTTTGGAAATACTGAAAGCAGTTTCATGAAGTATCTCACTAGGGATGGACACAAACCAGGAAAATGCAGTTAGGTTCATAGTAGAACATCCACACAATGTGCTGGAGGCACCAGACTTGCAGGGGATCTCTGATTCTCCTAACCCTTCTTTCCAAGTGTGGTGATTGGATTTACAAAGTCCAAGTTCCCCCCCCCCCCCCCAAAAAAAAAAGGTGCCCTCAGGAAAATGCTTTCTGGGGAAATGACAAATGCAGGTTCAGGAGTGTCTAGAACAGATAGTGTGGAAGCTAGAGACATCAAAGTCTCAGGGGACCTCCCTGGATGCTCCTCTACTTGCCTGACAAGTTCCACCCTGCCATTGCTTTGAAGTTTGGTAAATATTTAGATTGAGCAGAGACAGTGTATTTGGAGATGTATCCATTCACAAACCAACGCCAACAGCTTGAAAGTTTATGGAAAGTTCATCTGAATGACCTGCCACGAACTTCACTTCTCAAACCAAGAACTGGCCAAAATTTGTCAAGAACATTAGTTTGTGAGCTGGTTTGTGCCCATCCCTATACCTCACTAAAGTAGTAATCTTCAGTTTGGTATACTCAGAGGCACTCTGATGGCATATTGTGTTCATCTTCCATCTTCTGATGCAGCCCCATGTTGGGAATGTGCTTGCGCAGGCCAGCTGTGGATATAACTTTTGTAGGTCTATAAAAAACTCTGAAAGGGGGTGCACCGACCTTTGGAGCCAGCGTCTGCATGAGTTTTCCCACCACACATGTCATGTGCTCCGAGCTGGGCGCCCCATCCTCTCAGTTCCATTGTTACCCCTGCAAGGATAGGATGTCTTTCATGTAGCTCCACTTATTTACTCTGTCATTGCAAAGAAATCACTTTTCTTCCCTTCATGTTAAACTTCTCCAGAGACTTTCACTTCATACAGGTTAGATTCCTATTGGGAATACTACCCTTTGTTTTCTGCGTTTGTGGTTCCTACCGTGAAGACCAAGGCACTCTTCAAAAAGTGCGCGAAATGCACTACGAAAATACTGCATAGTGATTTATTTATTTATTTATTTGATTTTATCCCGCCCTCCCGCCGAAGGGGGACCATGAGCTATGCCTCTTTTGCCTGGGTGAATCCCATAATGTGGCAACCTGCCAAATTTGCCGATGTGTCACACCGATGGTTCTTTCTGATAGAGCCTTCCACTTAAAAGCAGCACTTGGGGAGAAAGTGCTCTCTGCCTCAGTTCTAGCCAAGTTTGTTTGTGCATCAGGACCATTGGCTTCTGTTTCGACGCCACCAGCTCTGACTGAGCATCATGGTTCCAGGCCCCCCTCAATGCGCTCAGTACCTACTGAGTCAACCTTGATGGTGAAACCAGCTCCCCCCCAAGAGGGCCACCTCTGTTGCCCCGGACGTGGAATCCAGATGTACATCATTGACCATTATGGGGCACACCTCCAAGATGTGTTCTACTTTGGAACCACCAACAAAAAAGCATTTAAAAATCTAAGCATGGGGAACATCCAGATTCAGACTCCAAACAAAAAATGCGCGCCAGTTAGCCAGACGGCAACTTTTAACTCAGTGTTGAGCTTACCTTCTAATAGTAATAATAAAATAATAATAATAATAATATCACCAAATACAAGGAGTTGGACTCCAACCTGAGTACCACGGGTCCACTGCAGACTCCATCACCCCATCTTTTGTTTTGTCAGGTTCCTTCTTGGAGCCTGAGGATGAAGAGCTGCAGAGCATTCCGCCATCCCAAATAATCCCTTCTGACATGGCCCTGCCTCTGGCATGGAGACTGGCTGACCCTTCAGCTCCTTCATACTATTTGTCACCATCATATCTACAAAGATGGGAGGTAGACCCATCACCCAGTGATTTACGAGGGGCAAAATCTGGAACCAGGAAGCTACTCTGATAATCACCATACGGTTCCATTCCATCCTGCTTATCAAGAATCTATGGGCCTCCATAGTCTCGCAGGGTAGCTTGGATGATGCATCAGAACCTTCACCTGATTAGTCTGTAGTGGACCCTGCACCCATATCCCCGAGTGAAGATGTAAGGCTCTATTATTATTATTATTATTACATTCGGTTTATATACCGCTCTGACCCGAAGGTCTCAGAGTGGTTTACATATGATCTGTGAAGGTCGCTGGCAAAATCTCTGCTTCGATTAAATCGTTTATCATGGGTGCCGTAACCCATGCCATGTCTAATCTTGACCAGGATTTATGTCTTGTTGAGAAGAATGTAAAGTCTCTTTTATTAAAGTATCTCACCCCCCCCCAAGCATCTCTAAGGTTTAGCTCTTCAGCCATTTTTAAAAATGCTTTTGGCAATTCACTTCCTTGGTTCTTTTCCCCTGACTGTTTCTCCATTTTTAAAAATGCTTTTGGCAATTCACGTCCTTGGTTCTTTTTCTCCGACTGCTTCTTTCTGTCTATTGCCCTATCATAGACCGCATTATGATATTCCGTAGTGTTTTTTTAAAAAAATCTTGGTCTTGATTTGGGGCATATATGTTTGCAATTAGCATAGTTTTAGATTGTCTCTGGATTTGCACTAGTAGTATTCTTTCATCTTCTGAATCATAAATCAATTCTGGATGTAGATGGTTTTGGACATAGGTTACTACTCCTTTTTCCTTTTTTTTCCTTTATTTGTAGAGGTAAAAGCCTTGCCCAACTTTTTATTTCCAACAATTTCTTATCCGAGTATTTAATATGAGTCTCCTGAAAACAAATTATATCGACATTCATTTTCTTTATTTGTTGGAAAATTTGATTTCTTTTGTTTGGTCCATTCAGTCCATTTACATTAATCAGTTATTTTTAATTTATTACTCTGCATCTTCGTTATTCTTTTGTTGCTCATTTCTACTTCTTTGTTGAAATCTAGTGGTTACTTGGGAGGGTTTTGGTTTTCCTTTTTGTTTGTTTTCTTTTTACTCTTCTTTGTGGCTGTCCCCCCTTGAATTTCTCCTTCTTCTTCAGTTTCACTGGATTCTTCTCCCTCTTTTTAAGTCCTCTTTGTGGCTTTTAATAAAGTCTTCCATTTTGAGAGTTGAGCCAATTTTATATCTGTTTCCTTCATACAAAAAAAATATTCCCTCTGGCATCAACCATCTGTTAGATATGTCATTTTTCCTTAACAGTTCCACCAAGTTTGTATATTTTTGTCTCTTTTCTCTCACTTGCCAGGGTACTTCTTTCAGTATTCTCACTTCTGTTTCTTGTATTAGTAGAGGTTTTTCATTTGGTGTTCTTAAAAATTCCTCTTAGTTGTTTCTTGTGGAATCTGACATAAATTTCTCTTGGCAGCTTATTTTTTCTTGCATAGGTGGTGTTCATTGTACAGACTGTGTCAATGTCTTGAGAGAGTTCTTTTATGTCTTCCAATTCTATGTCTTCCGCTAGCATTTGTGGTATTTCTAATTTAAGGTCTTCTTCTTTATTTTCCGGTATATTTCAAAACCTTAAAAGATGCGCTGCTTTGTCCATCTTCATTCTTATCAAGGAGTCTTTTATCACCTCATTCTTTGTGGATAGTACTTTTATTTGTTGTTCCAGCTCCTCGGATTTATTTTCTAATTTTTTCATGTTGTTCAACATGTCTGAAATTTCTTGTTTATTTTCCAAAGTTTGCTTTCTGATCTGTTCTGTTTGCAACATAATTTGTTGGGTAAAGTGATCAATCTTGGTATAAATTGGCTCTATTACTTTTTCGATTGCTGCCGGCAGAGCTGTTTCAACTGCTAGGTTTACTGCTGAAGACACTATCTCTTGAATCAAATTCTGTAAGTCTTTTAAGTTAACCTGCACCAAATTTGCTTGACTTGGTGAGGCCTGTGGTGAAATGGGGACTCACCCTCAGCCCTCGGAGACTGAGGTGCTGTCCTGTGGCTCGCAAGCCTCTGTTTTGGCCTCCCACCCTACCTGGTGGGGCTATTTCTCTCCATTAAACGCTGCCATCACTCACTGAATTGACACCGCCTCCCTAGAGGGACAGTGAGATCCCTCTGGCTGATTTCCCCACCTTGGGAAGTGGGTACCTCGATCTTTGGGTGCCTCCTGGAGTATTGGCAACCTCTCCGATTTGGGTTCGTTTGTGTTCCCTGGCCTCCTTTTGCACTACCTTGGGAAGCGGGTACCTTGATCTTTGGTGCCCCCTGGAGTGTTGGCAACCAAGTCACACCAGGCTTTTTTAAACTGAAAAAGGAAGATTTATTTAACTATATACAGGTTAGGCATGAAAATAAGCACAGGCACTTCAACATAACATGGGCACAGAAATTAAACAGGATTGAAACGCAATTCCCCTGCCTCTACACACACCCTCTCTACCTCTGTAGTGGGTTGTGGCCTCAGGCCAGGATTTGCTTTCCCCCTCCTTGTTGTTGGACGGAAACCGCAGCACTTCCCTGGACTGGTTACCAGTACTGCCACCCTCCTGGGCTCTCCACCACGATTTACAGTGGCCTGGATTGCCCACGGAGTCTGAGGTGACAGGAGCTTACCTGTCCACTCCCTTGAAGCTCTTGTTCACACTAAGCCAAAGGATGAAGATCAGGCTGAAGACTGACCTCCCCCCTCAGGAGCCAAAACCTTTATCTCCTTGGCCCCGCCCCTGGGGTGTGTCCATCTTTTCCCGCTCTTTCCCCTCAAGGCTGTTGGGAACTGTAGGCAGGGAGGTATGACAGCTCCATTGTTCCCTATGGAGTACCCCCCCACACACGTAAGGAACTATCCGGCTGACATCCATTTTAAGGCCTGGCAGCCATTTCATCACAAGGTCAATGAAAGCTTCCTCCCTCCACTTGCCATTTTAAATATTATACAATTCTAGGTAGTTCTGTTTTTTCAAAATTTATAATATGTAGTGGTTAGCCTAGTTGGTTAGTCTGCCTAAATTGTCTATTTAATTTATTTCCTATCGCTATTTATATTCCTTAGATATTGCCTATTAATACCTATGGGTAGTTTCTAAATTATTACTTCTGCTTATTACTCTCTTCTTTTATCTTATTGTTTTGCCAATATTGTATTATTTCCCAGACAGCTATGACCTCTGAGCATAGTCTGTTGGATTCAGTGCCTTCCTGTCTGTTGAGGTAATAGACTGTAGCTGAATTGTCTGACTGGAGAAGTAACCCTCTTGTTCTTGAGCATATCTGAGGATGAGATAAGGGCCAGCTGCACCGCATGGAGTTCAAGGAAGTTGATATAAGAACATTTAATAGAAAGCTCAACACAATGAGAACCCCAACCTTGTACGGAGGCATCCATAGTCAAGGAAATTTCCAGGGTGCAGAAGCCAAATTGGAACCCTGTGAACAGGTGTGTGTCCTCCAATTACCATGACAATGCTCTAATTACTAACCTCTGAATAAAAAAGCAACATCCTGGAGTATGCCTATAAACCAAGCCTGCAGAGGTCTTATATGCAGTCTGATGCAAGAGATGACTGCAGTAGAGGAAGACATTAGACCTAAGAGTCTCTGTACTGAATATACTGACACCATCGTTTTGATGGCCTAACTCTGTTTCCTGGCAAAAAAGCCTTCCCTAGGATAGTTTCAAGGACAGACCCAGTAAAAGAAACTTTCTGGGCTGGTTCAAAGCAAGATTTTGTCCAATTAATCATCAGTCCAAGTTTGCTACATGTAGCCAGGACATAAGTGGTGGTCTCCTCCAGCCTAGCCATAAGCAACTGTTAACCTTCCAAATCAGATGGTCAGGGATGCTCTTCCACTCCCCCCCCATTCCCAATACTAAACAGAGTATTGGGGAAGATCTAAACAGACCGCACGGACTGTATTTTGGTAATACCCTTCTAGCCATGCCAGATTTGGTTCGCACAGCTTTTACACCTAACGAAAGGAAATTTTGTCCAATAAACCAAGCCTGCAGAGGTCTTATATGCAGTCTGCCGCAAGAGATGACTGCAGTAGAGGAAGCCATTAGACCTAATAGTCTCTGTTCTGAATATACTGACACCATCGTTTTGATGGCCTAACTCTGTTTCCTGGCAAAAAAGCCTTCCCTAGGATAGTTTCCAGGACAGACCCAATAAAAGAAACTTTCTGGGCTGGTTCAAAGCAAGATTTTGTCCAAGTAATCATCAGTCCAAGTTTGCTACATGTAGCCAGGACATAAGTGGTGGTCTCCTCCAGCCTAGCCATAAGCAACTGTTAACCTTCCAAATCAGATGGTCAGGGATGCTCTTCCACTCCCCCCCCATTCCCAATACTAAACAGAGTATTGGGGAAGATCTAAACAGACCGCACGGACTGTATTTTGGTAATACCCTTCTAGCCATGCCAGATTTGGTTCGCACAGCTTTTACACCTAACAAAAGGAAATTTTGTCCACTTTCCCCAAGTGACAGACCTCTTAGTACAGGGTACCGTGATATACCACGAGGTGAAGCGCCTGCATCTGACGGCCTGGAGAATCAGGCCTTGAGGTCTACTCTTCCCTGAGGGATAATGAATACCTTAGTGCAGGCCATACACTGGGTATACATATGGCAGGAAATGGGATTGTTTTCAGTCCTGGATCTCTTCAAAAGGAGGTTGCCCTTTTTCGTGCCCACTGCCTGACATTGTAGAATATCTGCTACACCTATCTCATAGAGATCTGGCAATGTCTTCAGTTAAGACACATTTAGCAGCTATTTCAGCTTTCTGTGACGAGGTCCTGGGCACGACAGTGTTTGCCCACAAGTTGGCACAACGTTTTATGAAGTAACCTACAGATTTCCCCCCTGTCTGTTTCCAAAATTGTCCCACAATGGTCACTACCTTTGTGTTAGCTACACTAATGAAACTGTGTTTTGAACCCCTGGCTTCTTGCTCTCTGGCACTGCTCTCCAGAAAAGTTGCCTTTTTAGTAGCAATGACATCTGCTAAGTGAGTTAGTGAGCTTACAGCCCTCAGGATTGACAGCTCCCCCCCATTCCTCAAGGTGTTAGACAAAAGGGTAGTTTTACACCCCAGTTTAGATTTCCTATGCAAGGTGGTTTCTAGGTTCCATTTGGCACAGGAACTGTTTTGCTGGTTTTCCCCCCTGCCTCTGGTCAGAGGCGGAATTTGCCCTTCACTCTCTTGATGTGAGGAGGGCACTGCTCTGTTACCTTGAAAGAACCAGACCATTTAGAAAGGAGAAAGCTTTATTGGTATGCTATTGGGGTCCAAAGAAAGGCAAGGCTGCCTCATCCCAGTCCATTCTAGTTGGATGGTTGTAGCCATTCGATCCTCTTACATGTCTGTGGGGAAGCTGTGCCCTCTGGATGTAACGGCCCATTTAGGGTTGCCAGATGTGTTTTACTTGGCGGTGGGGGGCTCCCGGCTGGTGATCCTGAGCGCGCGCGCCGCATGCACGTCAGCCGGATGTGACGTGTGACGTCCTCGGTGGGGGACCCCAGGCTATCTCCCGGTGCGCATGCGCGCAAAGCGAGCGCCGCACCTACGTCACCCGGATGTGACGTCGCACGCCTGGGGCGGAAATCGGGGCTCCAAAGCGGGGGGGAATCTGCCCCCCGGGGGGATTTGGCAGCCCTAGGCCCATTCCACCAGGGCACAGGGTGCATCGGCTGCTTTCCACCGCAGGGTCCTACTTGCTCATGGGCCATACACCAGGCCTGCAGTGAGAAGTGCAACCTCCTTTTTGGTAAACTCACTAATGGTTCCCAATGTGCGGCTGCATCCGAAGATGAAAGATGAAAACATGGTTGCATTTACCCCTAACTGTTGTTCATTGACGTCTTCTGAGCAGACACACATTCCCTCCCTCCTACCCCACTGTGAGCTGTCGTAAGTCCTTCCTTAACTTGTTGAGTTGCTCGCAGCAGCCAAGGAACTAAGGGGATGGGGCACCTGCCCCAGAGCACATGACATGTATGGCGGGAAAACCCATGCATGTGCCAGCTCTGGGGGGCAGTGCACCCCCTTTCAGAATTTTTTGTAGAGCTATGAAAGTAATACCTGCAGCTAGACTGTGCAGGCACATTCCCAATATGTGTCTGCACAGAAGAAGTAAATGAACAACGGTTACAGGTAAGTGCAGTCATGTTTTCTCAAGTGACATGTCACTGACAATTCTTGTGAGAAAGTTAATGAACAGATGGCACAGAAGCACTGTGAAGATCCTCAAGAGCAACACTGAACACTCAGTTCCTGATTATCACCTTGTTTCCTTAATCGGTCATCTAGCATGAACTCACAGATTCCTCAGCCTATTCTTGACACAAGATAAAAGAGAATGCATGGTTATACATGGAAGCAAATCTTATTTGTTTCAGTTAAAAATATTTGTATTGCAGCCTGGGGGGGGGAGTATTTTGAGTCATTAAAACTTGCTAGCTTACTTGTTACTGACAGTTCCTCAACAATTAATTAGGTATATTTTATCATTGTACCAAGCTTGATGTGGCTTATGTCAACAGGCCTTTTTTTAACTTGTCTAATCTGGCGCTAGACCTGGGCAACACCATGTTATTTTCTCTTTCATGTACTGTGTTCGCTGCATTCTGTTTTCTCAAAAAGAGATCTGTTTAACTTTTGGTTCTTCTCTGAATGCAGTCAAAATAAGCACTTACAACCTTTATGCTCCATCCTCAACAGACAAAGCAGCATCCAAAGCAGGGAAATGAAGCTTGATCTTTACCAGGAACGAGATGATAATGTTTCCATTATACTGAATTTTAACCCCCCTCCCCCTTTGGGATAGCAAATTTCTCTTTGACCTTTTTAAAAGGGCCCCATATCATTAGTAGTTGGTAGAAGAAGTCCCATGTCCAGATATCTCACTGAGGACATTAGATATGCCTGTAATATAAGAATATCTAGAATAGCAAAAGTGTGTCTTGGGTACAGAAGGGGTTGAGCCAGGACATGGAGGATGCAGTGCCAAGAGCAGAGGTCTGTAAAATTATCTGACAGGAATGGATTTTTAGAGCTCAGATTCTGGAGAATGGAGAAAGGTTAACATTAGGGATGTTAACTGTTGAGTCCTCTATCTTTTAACTGATTTATTGTATTGCCATAGGCTCATATTATGTACTTTTGGGGGGCTCAAATGTGACATCACAACAGAATATGTCACTACTGCCAAAAATGACCATTGCATGTCAAGTTATTTATTTATTTTAAACATTTATTTAGCCACCTTTGTACCTTGCAGAACTCAAGGTGGCTTAATAATATATATGATTATAAAAAACAAAATAAAAACAATAAAAATAAAATAACAATTTAGAGAAACCCATAAAAAGTTGCAATTTAAAACCTCTGATTAGGACTGCCAATAAATTAAAAACCAAATCAGTCAAAATACAATCCTAAATAAAACTGTCTTGACACTGAAGGAGCCAAGTGCACCTCCCTGGATAGGTTGTTGCATAATTGTGCGGCTGTCGGTAAAAAAGCCCTTTCTTGTGTACCCAGCAGACGAGCTTCTTTGATTGGTGGGACAGTCAGGAGAGCCTGTCCCTGTGATCTTAACTCCTGGGCAGAAATGTATGGGAGAAGATGGTCCTTCAGATACCCTGATCTCAAGCCATGTAGGGCTTTAAAGGACAAAACTACCTTGAATTGGGCTTGGGAGCAGATTGTTAGCCTGTGTAATTGCTGTAATATCAGGATCACGTGTTCCCAGTAGCTGGCCCTAACCAGCAGCTTAGCCATGGCAATCTGCATTAGCTGCAGCTTCCAAACACTCTTCAAGAGTACCCCCAGGTAGAGTGCATTGCAGTAGTCTGGTCTAGATGTATCTAAGGCATGAATCACTGTGGCTAGATCTGACTGAACTAGGCACAGTTGACGCACTAGCCAAAGCTGGACAAAAGCTTTTCAAATCCCTGCAGCTGTCTCCTTTGCTAAGATGACTTCTGTGTCAGGCAGCAGTCCCAAGCTGTGAACCTGGTTTTTCAAGAGGAGTATAACCCCATCCAAGACAGGAGATATCTTGAGTCTCTGGTCTGTCTTTCTGCTGACCCAGAGAACCTCAGGATTAAGTTTCAGCTTGTTTACCCTCACCCAGCCCATTACTGACTTCAAGCACCTGTTCAGAACATCAACAGCTTCCTTGGAATTAGGTGGAAAAGAAAGGTAGAGCTGGGTATCATCCACATACTGGTAATACCACCTCTCTCAGTGGCTTCTATTTAATATAGATATTAAATAGCATGGAGGATAAGATGAAATCCTGCAGAACCCCACAGAACAACAGCTATGGGCAGAACAGGAATCCCCCCAACACAGCTTCGGAGACCTCCCCCAATAGGACTAAAAGCACTGTAACAGTGTCCCTTAGTCCCAGTGCTAAGAGGTGGCTCTTCAGGATACTTTGGTCAACAGTATCAAAGGCTGCTGAGAAATCTGAGTGAACTAACACATTCCCCTGTCTAGTTCTAGATAGAGGTCATCAACCAAGGCAACTCAGAACAATCTCTGTTCCGATTCCTGACCTGAATCCAGAATGAAATCGTTTCCTGCTCTAATGCACAGAACTTATCTTATGTTGAGATATAAGTGTTCACACTTGTAATTGGTTCCATAGCTCCATGTCATCGACTGTTGATGAGGAAGAACTAATCCAGTGGTGGCAATTTTTACTGGCAACCACACTTATTGTAATGTCTGTTTTGACCCTGAGATAACAATAGGCCATTTTCAATATTAAAACCCTAATTAAATATTTCCAAGATAAGAGAAGCTTATCCAGAGGGGTGAATCCAACCATCTTCCATGGAATTTTCCTGCAGCCTAAGATGAAATAAGATCAGAAGGAGGCTTCCTGCTATTTACATGGCTCAGTCAATACTTAGCACTCATAAGAAATGCAGAAAACACTGCTGATTAGCATGCATGATACTCACACACGAAGCACAAAAGCTTTGGATTTACCTGGGCTATTTAAACACCTTTTTTTTGTCTATGCCATTTTGTATTCTGGTTGTGATATACATTAGGACTCCATTAAAGAAAATATTACTGATATTCCACCATCAAAAGGGGATTTATAGCAGAGCTTGTATTTACTATCTTAGCGTTCGCTGTTTCTGTCAAACACCAATACAAGAAAAATAACATCTGATCTTCGTCGTGGTCTCTGTGCATCACACCCGTGGGAACCAGTGCACCTGCGCTGATCCGATCGGTGTTGATGAAAGCTGTACCGGGATTTTTGTGCCTCCGCCCCAGGCATACGCCGGAACCCCACTGTGCATGCCCAGGGGGCAGAGCACGGACATCCCGCCTGTTCTCTTCTGACCACCGCACTGTTAACAGCTCGTTCCACAGTCAGTGAGATTTACCTCAGTGAGATTACCTCAGCTCTTTGGGATTCCACCCTTTTTCTTTCTTCAGTATTCTTTTCTCCTCTCTTTTCATCGACTTATCTCCATCTTTACCTAAAAAAAAAAAAGACTTTGTGCTTTTCCTGCCCCTTGGCCGCCCCGCTCCCTTTTGGATTTTAGCCGCTTGTTTATGGCTAAAAAGTGGGGGGTTTCCAAATGCTGCTCCAACTGCGGCAGTACGGTAGCTCCACTAGACGGCCACACCCTCTGTGTTCTCTGCCTTGGTGAGGCCCATCGACCCGATTCTTGCCCACACTACACGAAGTTCTCTAATCAGACTTGAAAAAACCGTGCAGCCCGGCTTCGTGTGGCCCTCCTGGAATCTGCCCTTGCTCCTGCCCCAGAGTGTTCTTCAATGATGGCCTCTGATGCACCTCAAAGACCTTCGACTTAAACCACTGCTCTGGCAAAATCAGCCTCCAATATTGGTCTGCCAACATCAAAATGGTTGATCTGCAGCCTGGTTTAAACTGCACTACAGGAAAAGCCAGCTCCAGGATCTCTGTGCCATGGGGAGATAGCTCCCCAAGGCATGGAGATCCTGGCTGGGATAGCTTCTTCTGCAGCCCGCAGGAACAGTCTTCTCTCGCCCCCCCAACGCAGCCAATCCAGATCTTTGGGCTGTCTTCTGCAGTCCCTTTAAACTTTAAAGGGATTGCAGTAGAAGCCCAACAAGCAGCTGAGAGGTCGGAGCAATCTGCTCCTACCTTTCCTCTTTTTTAGATTTACTGGTAATTCCCTAATAGATCCAGAATCCCCCCCCCCTGAGAAAACCTGGATACATTTGGGAAGCTGAAATATACTGGAAAATGCTGATAAGGTTTTTTTGGGCTATATTTTTGTTTCAGGTATGCACACCCCTAGTGCAGACCTCAAAGCTCAAACAAATAAAAAAAAGATAACCAAGATCTTATAAGACCACAATTAGTATGACAGCTAGACATTCTTTTTAAAGGGGATCAGTCAAGAGGCAAAGGGCAAAGAAGCAGCGCAAGAGGGTTGGGAAATGGCAGAGGGTATGGTAAAGGCAGGAGGGCTTGTTGGAAGGAGCTGTATGATGGGCAATAGCAGTGATGGGTACAGCAGCAATGGTGGCAGACTGGGCAAATATGGAGTTGCAGTGGTAGTGTGGAGAGTAAGTGGGGACTAGTGGTTGCACAGAAAGTTGTTCAGAAATAAATTGGCCTATTCTTCCCTTATAGAGATTTGGCTACACACCCAATTTTGATGAAGTGGTCACAGTTAGAAGAATCATCTGTGAAACCCTTGGCATCTTCTAGCAGCTTTTCAAGTTAAAACTTAGAAATTCTAAATGTCCACCTCCACAACCATGAGTCATAATGGCGGAGGTTAGGAGTTTGGGGGTGCTCCTGGACTCCGCGTTAACAATGGAAGCCCAGGTAGCAGCCACTGCCAAGTCGGCATTTTACCATCTTCGGCTGGTGCGGCAGTTGGTCCCCTTCCTCGACCGGGATGACCTAGCCACAGTGATCCATGCGATGGTCACCTCGAGGCTAGGCTACTGTAATGCTCTCTACATGGGGCTGCCTTTGTCGCAAATTCGGAAGCTGCAACTGGTGCAGAATGCTGCAGCCAGGCTACTGATGGATCTTCCTAGACGGGACTACATCCAGCCTGTGCTGAAAGCGCTGCACTGGTTGCCAATAGCTTACCGGGTTCGCTTCAAAGTGCTGGTTATTACCTTTAAAGCCCTATATGGTCAGGGACCAGCCTACCTAAGGGACCGCCTTGCCCCACATGTTCCCCCAAGGGCACTACGGTCGGGGAGCCAGAACCTATTGGAAGTTCCAGGCCCCCGTTCTATTAGACTCAACATGACCAGGAATAGGGCGTTTTCGGTGGCGGCTCCTATCTGGTGGAATGAGCTCCCAGAGGAGATCAGGGCTCTGCGGGACCTGGCACAGTTCCACAGGGCCTGCAAGACGGAGCTCTTCCGCCAGGCTTTTGAATAGGAGCCGCCACCACTAGTGCACTATGACCGCACTAGTACCATCTATCCCCCATATTTGGATATCAGGATGGGGCACGCATATCCCGTCGCTGCATTGTTGGGCAAGAATGGGACGGTCAGGGATAGCCATCTTGTTTTTAGGAATTTTAGGAGATTGGAAATTTTGCTGAGAGGAGCATCAAAATCTGTTTTAATAGGGTTGTAACTTAATATTTTGTATTGTTTTACTGTTTTATCTGGCATTATGCCCTGTAAACCGCACTGAGCCTCCGGGGAGGGCGGGATAGAAATGCGAATAATAATAAATAAATAAATAAATAAATAAATACTTTATCCATGTTAATCTTTCATGCGCTTGAATCTCCATGCTTGTATCATGAGTCCATAGCTTGTGTCATATGGACCTGAATGAGTCATATCTGCTCTGAAGTACTTACATCAATTTTATTCTCTCTCCAACTTCTTTTAAATTTCTCAGGCCACCTAGAGATTTGGATTCGAAAGCTTGCATCAATATCGGTGACAAGGTAAGGTGTCAATAAGGTGCAACTTTTAAAGAATTTACAGTGAATAGGGCTGGAAAGGAAGGGGATATGATAGTGAATTGAGAGTTTCTTGTCTCTCCTGTTTGTTGACATAAAATTCAAATTTTCTTGCTTAACATAATATTCACACTGACCAACATTTTTAAAGTGATTCATAAACACTCATAACTCTAAGGATTCTGTTGTTGTTTTAAGCTTCTGGAAGCTTCTAGGCATATGAAGTCATTTACTGCTAATAGATTTTGTTTTACTTCTTTACCATTTCTTAAAGGTATATAGGACTCAACAAGAGATTAATTGCAGGTGTATCTCATATTTCTTTGGCTGATAGGCACCATGTTTCTGGAGCCATAATGAGTTATGTGTCCACCCATAGTTGCTTGGAAGTTGTTTCTACATAGTCCAGTTGCTATACTTCAGTAGATGGACCAAGTTGCACAGTATATTTTCTGTACAAATGTTTTCCCAAGAAATCAATGGGATGCCTCATGATAAGAAACATTTCACTGTGTGAACTGGTTCCCTAATCGGTATAGCTTATCCACAGGAATTTAAAACTCATTAATAGGCTGAATAGTACACCAACTGAGAGACTGTCATTTAAACAAAAAATCTACGAATTATTTGGTCCAGATTGTGTGTTTGTGATATTTGAGAATGAGCAGACATGGCTGCAGAAATACCCTTGTGATCAAGCAGAAAAAAAAATCTCTTACCATAGTTAAGTGCATAAAAGTCCCTCTACAAAAAAGCATGGTGTATTGTGATAATTCCTCCTGTTGTTCCTTCAAGGACTAATTTAGTTTAATAAGCCGAATTAATTTCCACGGAAGACTGTTGTAGCACCCTTAACACCATCTCCAGCTTTTTATGTAACATCTCCTCTATGGCACCTGCTTACTGATATTAATAGCAATGGTTGCTCAGTGGCAGTATAAGTATTGCTAAGCCCTGAGTAATGTTAGTGACTTTCTGTAAGCACTGTTGCTCTTGTATGTATGAATATGCTGTCAAGTTGCAGCTGACACATGATGACCCCATTAAGGGGCTTTCAGGGCAAGTGATTAAGCAGGGGTGGGTTGCCATTGCTTCCCTCTGCAGAATTTTCCTGTGTGATCCCTCATCCAAGTACCAGCCCTGCTTAACTTCTGAGCTCTGATGAAAGATTGGGTTATACACCATACCCTTCCACATCCCATTGCTCTTGTAGCTGTAACAGGTTGAGCCAGTAGGGGGAGTCACGTTTAGCATCTTGATTGCAGCAGTCTCCGCATGAGACTTTGTTGGCTACTTGCACAGGTGATGGATTAGGTAATAGAAACAGGTAGGTCATAAGAAATGCCCGTTGCTAATTTGCACAATCCATTTTCTTGGACTTAAAGACATGTGTGACTGCCATACATGTAAAATGTAATGTTTGAGCAGCAGCGTGAGTGCACAAGTAGAAACTTTATCGGGTAATGCAGATGTGGTGGTGAAGTTAGAGCCTCATGTTGAATGTTAATAACTCTGTGGCAAGCAGACAGTGTAAGAGTTGTTCCAGGGGGTCAAAGTGTCTGCTCAGTAATGCCACAATTAGGGCAGCACTACA
>NW_015159727.1:808413-819777 GCF_001447785.1 Gekko japonicus | reverse complement strand
ACAAGAAGCAAGCAAAGTACAGCTACATGCATGCATTCTTCTTCTTAATTACTGTTTTCACAATGAGAGTCATAAACAGAGAGCCATCACACACTAAAAGGGAAGCCTAGGGTTTACTACCTGAGTCACAAAGTTACTTGCTTGTATT
The DNA here is from genome assembly GCF_001447785.1 of Gekko japonicus. Classification (NCBI taxonomy): domain Eukaryota; kingdom Metazoa; phylum Chordata; class Lepidosauria; order Squamata; family Gekkonidae; genus Gekko; species Gekko japonicus. Next base: position 819,629 of record NW_015159727.1, on the reverse strand, counting down.
CATCTACATGCACGTATTGCTTGAGGGATACTGGGGGAGGAGGGGTGCTGAATGTTTGCTTATTAAGCCAATAAATATTTCTCCTGTAATAATAATATGTAATATTGAATATGTAGTGATGATGAAAGTAATGATGCAGTCAAAGTAAATTAATTATGAACTTTGAAACTTAAAATGTTGAATGCAGTTGTATCCCAATAGAAGTAAGAACTATTGTATATTATAGATAATGTCTTTAAAATTATAACAAAGGTGATGTGAGGTAAAACATTTTATGTCTTATACATTTTGTATTACATGATAGTTCTGGACAAACACAATTATGTTATATAACCCTTCCCCCCCTTTCCCTTTTCTTTTCTGCACCCCTACTGTCTTCCTAAGTAAATAAATAGATTCGGAGGGGGGGATTCTGCTGTTGAGGGAGAGAGGGTTTGTCTTGTGTTCAAGTAGCTTAGAGGGGCCTGAAAGTCTGTCAGATGTGTTTAGTTACTGACATTAGTATGTCCCCCCCCCTCCTTTTCCGTGTGACCTACTAACATCAGGGTTGGTTTACTGGAGAAATATTTTTACCTTCTGGGTATCTTGGTCAGGATGTGGCTTGTTGGTTCACCCAGTCTGTCCATCTGGGGCATGTTTGTCATCTGAAAACTATAGGCCAATCTGTTCAGATGTGAAGTTTCTTGTATTGAGGCAGATGGCTGGATTGGAGAATGATTGACCTATCCTTTTGATTTTGTATTCTTTTCAGGCAATATATTGTTTTGAGGCTAGCTTTGTCTTATCAGAGCTCTAGGCATCATGTAAGAATTCTGTTGATTAGAGGAAATATCATAGAAGGATTACGATACAGCTGAGCAATAAACCTTTTGGGGTAATGCCTTACACAACTGCTCAGAGCCTAAAGTGGGTTGGCTTCTGTGTGAACCAGGATGCTGGACTAGATGAACCACTGATTTCATCCAGCAGGGCTTTTCTTATATACTAATATATTGGCAGTGTTGTAAATTCATACGCATTTTACAGCTTTGTCTTTCGGAATTTTTATTTTCCCTGGTAGTGTTTTGAGACAAGCAGTGTGAGAGCCATCTGGAGCACAATGACCCAGTACTGAATCAAAGAAATGCCTCATGCTTAGGTATCTTTGTTCCAAGAAAAGCAGCTTCCCTTCATTCCAAAGAGGGAGGGTGGGGAGAGATAAATGTTCAAAAAGGAGGCATCAACTTGGGTCTGGAAGGCATACAGAATTGCCCTCATAAACTATCCAGTTTTGCCTGTTTTATAAAGAATCCTGCAGAGGAGAAGGCTGACTTCTGGCCTTCTGCTCTTTATCATTCTATGAAAGGAAAAGTCTTTTTTGTCTGTGACACCCCACATTGTGTGGATTTAGTTGCCTAAACTACAATGCCAAGACTAAGGCCATACAGTCTGGAAAATCTACAATTAATGAACTCCGGCCGTTAAAGCCTTCGACAACATATTAAAAAATAATATTGTTAATTGAATTTGCCTGTGTCCTTTGTAATGTTTGTATCTCCCGTACCTGGCATTACATTTTATGGTAAACATGGCCCTGCCCAACAAAGGTCAGATCCGGCCCTTATAACAAATGAGTTTGACACCCAATGTTAGGATATCAAAGTCAGAGTTGTCTACTCAGACTGGCAGCACTCTGGGGTCTCAGGCAGAGGTCTTTCACATCACTACTTAGTCCTTTCAACTGGAGATGGCAAGGACCTTCTGCTCTGCCACTGAGCTGCAGCCCCTAACTCTTCAAATCAAGGTACTGGTGTAGATATTTAAAGCTCTATGTGGCTTAGGACCAGCATACTACCTTACAAGACTACCCAATCATTACAGTTATCTTCTGAGACCCTGTTTTGGGTGCCCCTGCCTTCTGACATTAGATGGGTGGCAACCCTGGAGAGGGCCTTCTTGGTTGTGGCACGAGAACTCTGGAACCCTCTCTCCAGGGATACTATTCTGTCTTGCCATCTTCCGCCAGTGGGTGAAGAGGTTTTTTTCATTTGGCATTCCCTCAGTGATCCCCCATCTTTTGCCCTATGTTGTAATTGCTGTTTTTAAAACTTTCATATGTGTCCTTTAGTTTTGCTTTTATTTCTTTTAATTATGTGTTTTTGTTTGGTTTTAATGGCTTTTAAAATGATATGTAAAGTTTTAATTTTAATCTATTAGCAGCCTTGATGAGGGGCAAAAAGTACAGTATAAATTCTGTAAATAAATAAAATATAATTTAGATTACAACAGGCTAGAAACGGAAAGCAGCATTCAACACCAATGTGTTTCAGATAGCTAATTCAATCATCCAGTAGAAAAAATGTATGTTGTTCTCTTTCTGAAGTGTATTACTTCAGACTGCAGGTAAAGGCTTCATGTTTGATCCTGTACAAGAAACACACGCCAGGAGTTTTATCCCAGCTTTCTCTCTGTCGTGATAGTTTTCTGTATATAGAGAAAAGCTGTGGGTTGTTTTTTGTTGTTATTTTTGTTTTGTTTTTAAATATTGGGGATCTTAGAAATGTAGGATCCTTGTGGGCCATCTGAATTGGTATAGTCCAGATGCAAATCTGGTAACTAATGGAAAATACCTCAAGGGACCTCTTTGGGGAAGGAATCTGTCTTTTAGGGGATATACACTACTTTGCCTTTAGGTCTTGTTTGTGTGATGACTTGGATTCTGGTATGGTGGACTTCTCAGCAAGAAAGGTACTTGTTCTTTGACCCTGGTAGATGCTTGGAAATGAGTCTCTTGTCAGAACTTTGGGAGCCCTGGCTCACAAAAATGTATCCAGAGATTGGGTATGGTGTGGTGGTATGGGATATTTGAAGTGGCCAATAGGTTCCCTGATCTGGATTAAGCCAGTAAGAGTTTGATTCATTGATTAAAACAAGTTTCAAAAGAGAGACATCTATCTACATATTAGTGTGATAGGAGAGGACAAGAGTCGCACGCCCGTGATACTCACGGGGGGATTTCATATCCCCACACACACTTTCTCCCCAAGCTCCGTTGCAGCTGCCAGACCCACTGACCCCTTGGTGGCTTGTCTGGAGCTGCTCCAGATGGCCTCACTAAGGCTTCCTTCCCCCCCACTTCCCTCTCTCAGTGGCTCTTCCAGAACTCCAGAATTGCTCCAGACAGTGTTGTCAAGGCTTCCTTCCCCCCACCCCCCGGTTCCAAGGCTCCCTCAGCATCTGGGCCGTGGGAGACTGACCTGGCACAACGGAGCCTCGGGGGAAGCAAGGAGGCTGCCGACCAGCAGAGCGATGCCACAAGGCCCGATCCCCCGACCAATGCTGAGCCCTTGAACTTGGAGGAGGTGCAAGGAGGAGGCCTCAGGACACCTCAGCCAGGCCAGACCGTGTGAGGTGACAGCAGACCCGAGTGGGCTGTCAACTGGCTGCCGGGCGAGCAGAGCATTAGCGGGAGGAGACCAGGGCCGGCTCGCAGCCCTTCACCAGGAGAAAGATTAAACGGGCGAAGTGCGGCCGGGCTCAGATTTGTGGAAATAAGTATCCGCACATAGGGGGCATGTTGGGAGTTAGATATATAGATAGGATAGAGGAAAGAGATGGGGATTGGTTCATCCTCCCATATTGTATCTCTCATAGCAACCACTTAAATTTATATAGTAATGCCCTGAAAATAAAGTATACGAGTAAGTGAAAATAACGTATGTACTTGTGTATGCTATAGTGTCTAAAAGTGATACATGTTTCTGTTTAACTTGAATACATATTTAAATAAGTCAGAGAAGGCATATAGTCCTCCCATACTTAGGTATACCCCAAGCAGGGAAATAATCACTTGGGCAGAGATAGAATCCTTGATTCAAACTCATTTTTTAAAAAAAAACAAACCTTGGTATTGTGGCACCGAGAAACACCATGAAGTTGCACTAAAAATAGTTTTTAGTGTCTTAAGTTGCATGCTTTCAAAACTCTCTTTTAAAAGTTGTTAATTATGCAAATGAATTTAAGTATCTTCTGTGGTAAAATTCAAAACACTGTGCTAATTCTTATGGTTGAGAGGGTTTTATTAAAATACCGTCTGTTTCAGATGTATACATAGGAAATTTCAGAGCAAAGCTATCAATGGACAGGTCCCCACTTTGAATGCATTAGATTGGGTAGCTGCCTCTGGGCCCCAGATGATGTTTTCTCTTCCTTGACAGAACTTCGAAGTAAAGGCCGATGACCTGGAACCAATATCAGAACTTGGACGTGGTGCATATGGGGTGGTAGAAAAGATGCGGCACGTGCCCAGTGGGCAGATTATGGCAGTAAAGGTAGAGTGAGAATCCTTGGTTGTTTACAGTATGTGTATGCATTGACCTCCTAAATTTTGCTGGTATGCTCTTTTTCAATTCTGCTATATATGAAGAAGGGTAGGTTTTTACACCCCGCTATTTCTCTACCTTACGAAGTCTCAAAGCTGGTAACAATTACATTCCCTTCCTCTCCCCACAAGAGGCACCTTGCGAGCAGTGTTCCCTCTAAGCTGAGTTAGTGTGAGCTAGCTCAGTTTTTTAGCCTCTGGCTCACACATTTTTGTCTTAGCTCAGGAAGGATGGCTCCAAGACAAACTAGTTTATGCAGCAGCCAAATCGCTCGCTCACAACTTTAATGCCAGTAGCTCACAAAGTAGGATTTTTGCTCACAAGACTCCACAGCTTAGAGGGAGCATTGCTTGTGAGGTAGGTGGGACTGAGAGAGTTTTGAGAGAACTGTGACTGGCCCAAGGTCAACCAGCAGGCTTCTTGTGGAGGAGTGGGGAATATAGATTCCTATATGTACTGAGGTGCTGACCCAAGGAAGAGAACATTTGAGCCTGCCTGTGCAGGAAAGGCGGGATATAAATCAAAAATAATAAATAAAATAATATAAATAAATTTGGAGAGCTATATGTAGCAGTCTTGAACTGCCAACATTCATTAAGTCCTGTGTGTGCAAAACAGCATGATCCGGTTTCAAAGCAATTAGGTAGAACGTTTAGAATATCGGGATATAGGACACCTATATCCTGGTTGAACAAAATATATATCAGACTGCCCAATTTCTACAAGTTGTATTTCCATTCAAGAATACAACTTTTCATTGTTTCCCTTTACACTTGATTTTCAAGCTACAGTGGTTTGAATTATGCAGCTAGGATTATACAGATCTCTTCATCACTGTCATGTCCTTGGTCTGATACAAGGATTTGAATGATCTTAACTGGATCATTTTGACTTTGCAAAATATGTGTTAACTTTAATTGTATTTTCCAAATGGGTGAGCAGCACCTTTCATAATAGAGTGAAGCATTTATGTAATGGGCTTATTAACTTATGAATTGGCTGTTTGTTGTTTGCTGTTAGTTCTGTTCAACCAAGGCAAGACTGTAAGAGATGGGATGTGCAGATGAGCATTTCAATCTATCCTGTTGGTATGGCTTTTCTACTTAGTATGACAGGTTTGCCTTCAGGCATGAACTCCAGATACATTCAGAAAGCAATCTTGTTCTGTGTTTGCTATTTGCTAACATTCCTGTTGCCTCTCTCTCTCTCTATGTAGTATGTATGTATGTATGTATGAATCAAAGGGTGAGCAAGTTAATATGGGGAATTGTTGGTATTATGGACAAAAGAGCTGGTCTGAATGTAAATAGTTTGATATTAACAAGCACTTTTGGAAAAAGTACAGCCAGCTTTATTTTCATGTTAGTCACCCCGCATATAATCATCCAGGTTTACTTGATTTTTATGGTTAGTTGATGCTTCTGATTTTATATCAGTTATTAGTGTATTTTATATGTTCCCATAAAGAGCCTTCTGTAATGATTTCTTCCCCGAAAAACTGTCCTGTTAATAAATGTTTGGTGTTATATAAGATTATTTTTACATAAGTGTCACACAATGAAAGTAATTGATTCAAATGTACAGTATTTTCATTTTGAACTCTTCCAGTCAGAAACAGATAGGGTTGCCAGGTCTGTGGAAACACCAGTGGAGGGATGGGGGGACATTCTGGGAGCTGGAAATGACGTAGGCACGCCAGTGACATTGGGGGCGACACTCTGGTTTTGGGGCAAAACTCTATGGTAAAATCAGCCTCAGACCATAGAGTTTTGTCTCCAAACGAGAGCATCGCCCCCCCCCAAGTCACATTTATTTCTGGCGATGTCACTGTTGGGGGGGGGATTTCCTCCTGTCAGCCAACTGGCAGTGAGGAACCCACAAAACCAGGGAATCCCCCACCCCCATCTGGGGAATGGCAACCCTAGAAACAAAAAACAATTTATTTGAAACCTTTTTATATTTCCAGTTCTCGAGAAACAGTTTGCTTATATCAGTGTTGTTCCACTGTAGTCTGTTTATTTAATTTAATTTATTTATTTATTTATGTTTGGATTTATATCCCGCCCTACCCCGAATGTAAATGATCATTGGTTTGTTCATTTGATTTGTAAAAATGAACCTTTGGGACCAATGGCATGCTATTGTATCCTCATATAATACAACCAACTGCAAAATCCCTTTGATTTAAAAAAAAATATTTCTAAAAAAAACAACAGTAAAAATAACTTTTAAAAATCCAATTAATAATAAGCTGACTAAGTCTTCATTTAAGATCCATGAAGAGAGCAGGTATAAACTTTGGCCATATCCCATTGCTTGGCAAAATAGGCCATCTAGCTCCTTATTCCATTCGTTTCTGAAACTTTACATATCATCTTTATTAATAGGCATCAAATATTTATAAACAAATATTGTAGGTTTGTTTTCTGCTTTGATTCAATTAGAGTTTCCGGGAGCAAAGGAGACTTTGAGATACTTGAAGGTAGTAAAAATGCTTAACCCCCTTCAGGGAACAAGCAGGAAGCTATAACTACTCTCTTCCTGTCTACCTACAATCCCAAGCTGTTCGAATTCTAGCACATCAGTACTAGCTTCCAGGTTCTTTGACACATGGCCCAAAGCCAATCATGGCTTAGCCCTACTTGAGATCCCGAACATACAGTGAAACCTTGATTTAACTTGCTAAGCTAAGGTCTGCTTTGGGAGAATATAGTGAACTGCCAACAAAATCTGCTTCATGCTGGAAGCAGAAAGGTAGGGAAACTATTTTAACCATGGTTTGCTTGATGAGGCAGATAAAATGCTTAACCATGGTTAATACAACCATGCTTTGCAAATACTTTTCAAACCTTTCTTTTGCATTCTGGTTTGCCGCTAATCCTTCAACATGATTTAAGACTTAACTGTGGCTAAGAAAACAGCCATGGTTAAAGCATTATGCCTATATAGATCCAATCAGTCTGATTGAAGCTCCACAGAAGCTTCAGTGCACATACACCTCTCCAACATGATCAAGGGTCTTCCTGTTCAGTTCAGTGTTGAGGACCTCTGTATGAATGCTATAGATGTATGTGCATGCACAAACATGTGTGGACACCCACCCTAGCAAGTGAATGGAAAAGTCCTTGCTGCGTGCACTTGAGATGTTACACATGCAAATAGCTGCTGAATTAAAGCAGAAGTGTGTGGTGCTGAATATGGACCTCTTTTAGTAATTACCCTGCACAAAATGTTCTGCCATCATAGCCTGGGTAATGATGGTAGAACAGAGAGAGAAAAAAGAGAAAGAGGTAAAGAAAGCACTTCTGTAATAACAATCATCCTTTGCCCTTCTATAGCACCTCACATCCGAGGATCTCACAGTGCTTCCCAGACATAAATTACGCCTGTGAGGTAGGTAAGCATTATTATCCTCATTTCACAGAGGCGTAAAGAGGCTTAAATCATCAAATGCGGCCTCTGATTTTTGAATGCCTCTTATGAGCCACTTGAAGTGTAAGCCTATTCATAGTTACTCAAAAATAAGGCATACTGCAGGTAAGTTTGCTTACGATTGCAACCTTATTGCCTGATGTCACAAAGTTCAAGTTTGTCTGAAGGGACTAGCACTCAAGAGTAAGGGATTCCGAAATTACTTTCTCTGCTGGCTTAAAGTTCTGTGACTGTTATCAATTTTTTTTTTAAGCCCAGGTTTGAGGCTTCCTGTTGGTTAACTGTTAGGTTGGTTAAGAAGGAGATAAAAGTCGCCTTAGAAACATGGAGGTGCAGTTTTGCTTGGTAAAATGAGCTGAGTCACATTCTTGTAGCTTCTATGATCTTGGATTAGTTTTTTGGATGAATTGATGGCTTCGAAACAGAGGTGTGAAAATTAACAACAGGTCTATCTTCCAGCGAATCCGGGCAACTGTGAACAGCCAGGAGCAGAAGAGGCTGCTGATGGACCTAGACATTTCCATGAGGACAGTAGACTGTCACTTCACTGTCACATTCTACGGTGCATTGTTTCGAGAGGTACCATATCTGTTGGTCCTGGGTATCCATCAAACTTGGGCTGCAGTCATAGATTCACTTCCCTGAAAGTAAGCCCCACTGAACACAGTGGGACTTACCTCTGAGTTACTTGCTTAACAATTGTACTGATGGTATATATTCCGGTGCGATGGTATAAGTGCGCTCTCAAGCTTGGACCAGTTTTGAAAAAAGAAGAGTGAGGGATACCACAGAGCATTAACAAAAGGACTCAGTGTCTTTTTTTGTTGTTTACCACAGGGGCAGAAAACCATAGGATTTAATACTTAAAGACCACTTAGCTGCTTGTAGTTTTAACACCTCTTAATTACCTTATTCTACACATAATCAAACAGTTAAAGTATTTTTTTTAAGGCGGATTGTCCTCCTTTGTGCCTTGAGTATATTTTATTGATGAGGTGGGTTTTCTGACATGCATAGCAACCAGTAAATAATTTTCTTTTTCCGTTTCTCACTTCCCCGGTACTGGTATTGCCTATTGCTTCCTTCTATTATCTAGTGCAGTTTTAGTATCCTTTCCAAAAACTACATCCCAGAAAACAGGAAAGAAAGTTTAAATGCCAAAATCAGGGCTGCCCCCCCCCAATTGATATTTCATGCCATGCAAAAAGAATTGTAGACACTGAATGTCCTACTTTAGTTTTGTATAATGTAGAGGTTTGGAGAGGGGGAAGATGGCATTTGCTTTAGCCCAGTTTCTTTCCCTTTCCCTTGATTTAACAGCATTTTTTTAGTCATCTCACAAAAAAAAGTGAAAATGAAAGTCAGTTCCCCCTTGACACTATAAAGAGAAAAACTGACACATCTCATATGATGTTCGCCAGTCTACTTGATAGCAGGCAGCACAAAAAGTGTTGTTAGGTATTTTATCCAAGGAGTAATATATTTGTTTCATGTGGTATTGTTTTGGAGACATACTAAAACAATAATAGCTAGGGAATCTACTTGATCCAGACAATAAGGGCATTTGTGTTCCTTTGCAGGAATTCTATTATATCTCCCTTGCATCTCCGCAAAGTCTAAGGCGTTACACTTTGCCAATAGAAAAGCTTGTCTAAACTTACAAATTTCTAACCAGTGGAAATACTCTGGCAAGGAAGATTTACCACTGAAAGAAGAGTGGAGAACATTTACAGTTTGCGTCCTTGAGCACCAAGGACCAGTCTTCATTTAAGATCTTATTTTGAAACTTTTTACAGCTCATTTTCCTAGTACTGTTCCTTGCAGCCTCAAGTTCACTCTAATGGGAGGAAAAGTCTTTTATCTAAATTCCGACTTTAGGTGGACATAGAGTTTATCTAAATTCCTACTCCAGGTGGACATAGAGTTATCTGGAATTAACAACTGAAACAAAACAGGAGCTACTGACAGCTCAAAAAGGGAAAACCAAAATTTAATGACAGATTGATAAATAATAGTAGATGGGTTTGGAAGCCCCAGCTCTAATTGCAGGGTGGAGGAGGAGATACATTGTGGAATACCCAACAGGTTTCTAAAGAATCTGACTTGAAGAAAATCAAGATGTTCTATATGACCAGTATGCCATACTGGGACAGCATATCTGACAACCAAATGTATAATTGCTCTATAAAGGATTATACGTGCTGGAACAAATTGCCCTCCTTTACAATAAAAGAGTTTTTAAAATGTAAATAAAGGTGTTTAACTTCTGCATTAACATATGGATATGCAAATCCCAAGAGAGAGTTTGTATAAACATAACCCTGAGGTACTTGAAATTTCTTCCTATTTCAATTGAGTTTCCATGCAAAGATAAAGAGCACGTCCTTTTTAGTTGAGATTTAGAGATGGCAAGTGGAGACCTGCAAGAAACTTGTGGGATGGTTATCTCATTCAAAGATAAAGAGCACGTCCTTTTTAGTTGAGATTTAGAGATGGCAAGTGGAGACCTGCAAGAAACTTGTGGGATGGTTATCGCATTCATCACACCTTTTCTTCCTCTCCTCACCCCTACCTCTCTCACACTATTTCTCCCGTCTGCCCCCCTTTTCTTACTCTCTATTTCTCCTCCATGCATGTGACTTCCTCTCTTTTTCTGACCTGTCATCTTTCTCTTTGTTTTTCTGCCTCCCCACTTCATCACTCTCTCTTTCTGCCCCCACCCCATCATTCTTTCTTTCTGCCCCCATCACTCTCCCAGCCTCCTGCCTGCTTCATCTCCGCAGAGCAGCAGCAGCAGCAATGGCAGTGCTCCTAGCCACCCACCTGCTTCCTCTCCCCCCACAGCAGCAGTGGCCGCAGTCTGGGAATCACAACTGGAGCCTTGGGACAGTGAGGCTTGGGGTGGCAAGCAGCCTCAGCAGGGTATGATGCCATAGACTCAACCCTCCAAAACAGCCATTTTATCCAGGGGAACTGATCTCTGTTGCCTGGACAACAGTTCTAATTCTGGGTGATCTCCAGTCCTCACCTGGAGGCTGGCAATGGTGGTTCTCGTGGAGGAAATGGCTGGAGGGTGGAGTCTATGACATTACACCAGTCCAAAGTTCCTCCCCTCCTCAAATCCCACCCATTCCAGACTCCACCCCTCAAATGTCCATGAATTTCCCAACCTGGAGTTGGCAACCCTATTTCCTTCCCACCCAACATCAACCTACTTGGCTTTATCTGCCTACCTGGAGACCCCCCAGAATTACAACTGGACTCTAGACAGAGGTTTATCTGCCTGCCTCTCTGTCTTCTGCTTTCCATCTCCACCTCCCAGCCTCTACCTAGGAAAATTACAGTCTTTCTCCACAGTGGGAACCAAAGCAGCTTTCATTATTCCCTCCTCCTTTTTATCTGCACAACAACCCTGTGAGGTTG
>NW_015159727.1:781154-808165 GCF_001447785.1 Gekko japonicus | reverse complement strand
CTCGCAGACCCTACTTTGAAGCTCTAACTGCTGGCTTTCATAGGGTGGCTGCTGATGAATGGTAGCAAGCAGCCGAAGCTAGGTGAGTCATGCAAATCAGGGGGGACCTGGCAACCCTAGACTATTGTCTCCCTGGAGAAAATGGCTGCTTTGGAGGGTGGACTCTGTGGCGTTATACCCAGCTGAGGCCTCTCCTTCCCAAACCCAGCCCTCCTTAGAGAACACCACAAAATCTCTAGAAATCCCCCAGCCTGGCACTGGCAACTCTTGTGAGGCCTGGCCCCAAGGCTCCCTCCCTCCCTGAAAGGCCAAAATAGGCCAGGAAAGGGCCCTTCCCCCACCTTTTGACAGAGCCAGTTAGAAGCCCACCCCCCCGAACATTCTAATCTCTCACCATTGATGTCTGGAGTTAGATCCCTGCAGAGGCCATTTCAAAAGGTTTTGGGGGAAATTCAGCCATCCCTGAAGGGATTTTTTTTAGTTTTTGGATTTTTCTACAAACCCAGGAAGTCTACTGACTATGTAGGAAAAGCTGTTGGGGGAGAGTGAGCCCCCTGTTGGTGGAAATAAGTATCCACACAGAGAAAAAAAAACTCTGGGTAATAGAATAAGGGTTAGTACCTTGGTTTTATTGAAGTTAATTTCTAAATATTCTTTGACTCCAAAATCATAAAACTTATTTATATTTTCACTAAACCTGCGAGAGTATGGGCTAATAAAAATAGATCATCTGCATATGCTAAATAAGGTACAGGCTGACCACTTAGCTGAGGAGAACAGGGTCTACAGTCCTGGCTAGGATGAAAATCATTTTTACATATATTAAATAAATGTGTGGCCAAGATACAGCCCTGCCTAGCACCTCTTCTTACCCTGATTGTGTTCAAGAGCGTAGAGCTACCTGGTATATGAATCTGGAGAATATTTTGAAATTATAGATTCCTAATAAGTGTCAGCAATCTGCCAGGCATACCCATGTTAAAAAGTTTATTCCAAAGTCTAATGAGAGAGATAGAATGGAATATACCACAGAGATCAATAAATGAAGACTAAGTACACCGCCTGCACCTTTTGTATACTTATTCACTAAAGAAGTAACATGAAACAAAGATGCAAGCAGGAAGGTTTTTTCCTAAATCCATATTGGGCATTGTTTAAGATGTTTGAGTCCTCCATCCATACCTTCAGCCTGCTGGCTAAATGGCTAGCATAAAGCTTGCCTATAACAGAAAGTAAGCTTATAGGGCGGTAGTTAGCTGGAACGTCTTTTGTTCCTTTTTTGAAAAATCGAGTTATAATTGCTCATTTCAAACTATCAGGTATTTCTCCAGTCTGATTTACCTCACTAAATAATGGTGCTGGGAAGGAAGCCCACCAATCTGGGTCATGTTTAAGTAATTCAGGGGGAATCTAATCACAACCTGGTGACTTCCCAGTTTTAAAGATTGTAGTAGACTAACTACTTCCTTTTTTGAGACGTCTGGCCAGCTTGGAAACGTTGAACTCTTTCTGTTAAGTGGGATATCGAGTTTATCCCTAGCTGTCGCAAAGACTTTTTCATAATGCTGTTCCCACAGAGGGGGGAACGGGAGGTACATGATCTACTTAAGAGTTAGAGGTCTTATGTTCATGCCAGAAGTCTGTAAGCTTCATTTTTTTAAGCAAGAGATATTATTTTTGAGCATTCTTTCTTACAGAATTAAACTACTTTACCTGTCCAAAACTGTTTTAGTCAAAATTGGAGCAAAAAAGTTGATTAGAGCCGGATGGGAGGAGTATGCAGACGAAATTACAGTACTGGGAGTTTTGGATGTTGCTGACACAATCCAATTCACTTCTTCTTTCCTCATTATTTCCCTAGCTTCTATTTCCCCCCCCCCCCAATTTACTCCTAATTGTAGACATTGAATGTCCTACTTTTGTTTTGCACAATGTAGAGGTTTTGGCGGGGATGGAATTTGCTTTAGCCCAATAAATCCTTCAGAAAGTGAGCACTTCCTCAAGGAAGCTAGTCAGGCCCTGATGATTCCCCCCCCCCCTTGTAGTCAGAAGTGGCTAGGAATCTATAAACCCCCATAAACATGTGAACATGCTAGGGTTGCCAAATCCGAAGTTCTTACCTTCAGACTGATATGGGGAATTAGCTTGCATTTTTATACAAGGAGTGCAAAACCAGGATCTTTTACCTAAAGAGGCCACTGTGAGTAGTGAGTTTCAGCAAGAAAAAGGATGACAGAAAACAGATTTAAAGATTTAAAATAACATGGTGTTTATTGAGGGATTTGGTACAATAGTATGTGTGTGTGTGTGTGTGTGTGTGTATGTGTGTGTTGGGAGGGGGACTTATCCTAAGCAAGTCAATCAATCAATCAATAGACCTTTAATGGCATATACAACATTAAAATCAGAGACAGTACATGACACAATCAGCTAAAAGTCTGAGATAATTATAAAATCATAAAACGGAGTTTCCCACGTTTTTCACTCTTATCACATCAACTAAAAAATTGGCCACTGCCACAGTAATCTCTACTGTTGTATCATTCAATAGAATTTGACATTTTATTTTTAGGAAGGTGATGTTTACCCTGCAACCAAGTATTTAACCATTTTTCCCTAGCAGATGCATGCAACGAACAGTCTAACACTATGTGATCAATTGAATCAAGAGAGATAGAGCCGCAGTCACATCTCCGTTCGTGCTTAGGAATATTTTGAAACCTACCATACAGTATTTTTGATGGAAAGGCATTTACTCGTGCAAGGGAGAAAGCTCTTCGATGGCTAGGACTAAAGTACTAACAAATACTTAATCAAACCACAGATAAATAGCATGTTCTTTACCCAAACTAACAATATAACAGCAACAACCAAAAATCAATCAGGGCTGAGTTCCTTTTTAAGCTAAAGGGGTAAATATGGGGAATAGGACAGAGGAGAAGTGGAATCCATTCGGTTAGAGGTGTCAAGTCTTTCGGATGTGAGGTCTTTGTAGCAGAAGGGAGCAAAGTCTCATCTCTTTATGTAGTGCAGTGTGGGCTTGAAAAAAAAATGGAGAATGGCCAAGATGGGGAGCAAAGAATATACTTGTCCTAGTCTGTGTAGAAATGTGGATGGAAAAAGAAAGGATTGTTGGGAGCCTGATTTGCAGTCTAATTTGTAGCCAGGATCAGACTAGGATTTCTGGCTCTGAAGCCAGGCTAGCTATACTGTTTTAGACCGATAGCATTGCAACAGGGGATGAAGGAATACTTGGGAGTCTGAAAACTTATCAGGAGAAAACTATACAACTAATTAAATTACTGGGGAAAGGCAGCAGGAAGGAAAGTTTTCGATTGAATTATAGTTCAGAATTACAACGATGCTGAGTCATATATATTCAGGTGGACCTTTAGGACAATAGAAACATTTGAATTGGAGGTTCCAGGCTGTCACAGGACACTTAACATCTCAATTGTGTTAGTGGTCAGTGATTGCATACCATGTAAAAGACAATACGGGGAGTGGCCTGGTGTGGCCTAGTTGTTTTCATCCTGTTGACACCCTTGTACTCCCTGATTTCTTCCATAAGGGCTTCCTTAAAAGTTGATGTCGCTGCAAGATCCATTAGAGCCGCAAAACATAGAGATTGCTCCCCATACTCTGTGCTTGGGCTGCACAGGGTTACATGTGCAGTACATACATTCAGGCCGGATGGGAGGAGTATGCAGACAAAGGGTGGAGGGTGGCAACATCTTTAAAGGTTTGATGGTGACTATGAGGGAAATACAATAGTTATACACTGAGACTTAATTCTTGGAGACAATGAACCATATGAATAAAACTGTATCCTAGAATGGAATTGAAACAAGAAAATAGTGTGCAATTTAAGCCCCAATCAAGGTTTGGCCCTTTGAGAATGTTAATATGCTATAATATCTGATAGCACATAATTAAACATGAAATTATAGAAACTGGGAAACATTGTCATGCTCTTGATGGAAAGGATGGTGGTGGTAACAGTTCATTCATGCTGGCAACCTTGTATTTCTCTAGGGAGATGTGTGGATCTGTATGGAACTCATGGACACATCACTGGACAAATTCTACAAACAAGTATTAGACAAAGGCTTAACGATTCCTGAAGACATCCTAGGAAAAATAGCTGTCTCAGTGAGTTTTTCTTCTAATCCTCTTCTAGAGGGGTTTAGTGTCCTTTCCCACTTTTACTGAGATTAGTTTAGCCCACATTTGTCTATCAGGTGTTACTATACATAAATGTAAAAGTAGATGACGAAGCAACGGCAGCTGCTTCTCTTTAGAGGTTTGTTTATTAATGAGCTACATTTCCTTAGAGTAACCTGGAATGTGAGGAAAACAACAGACTTTATGACAGTGGTGGTGGTGGTGGTGAAGAGTCTTACGGAAATAATGTTAGAGAAAGGTGAGTTTGGGGAGACTCAGTAGGAAAGAAATTATGGTAATAATTACTAATTGTGGTTCTTCTGCATCATGCATAGTCTGGTCCTTGGCTACAAAGGAGAAGTACTATTAGGGAGGCAGCTTGAATACAGGTGGTATCTGTGTATGTGGAAAATCTGAAGGGTGCAAGAGGTCTGGAATTCTATGATCCCTTGGAACTCAGCCATCAAGTTTCTAAATAGAGATGCAAGAAGTTGGGTGCACCCTGATCCTGGAAAGTTGTTCCAGTCAGTCTCTATTTTGAACATGCTCCTAAGGGTTGTTGGAACAAAAATGATTACTATGAATCATGGCGCACCCTCCTCCTTCCACTCTCTTGTCTGTTAATTGTCAATATGCCAAACTTAAGACTGTCTCCACACCAGCTTAGTGTTTAAAGGAGTGTGAACTTGTGGCCTGACTGTAGGGTTGCCAAATGTAAAAAACCTACCGGCGGGGGAGTGTCCTGCTGCTCCGGGAGCCGTTCGGGACTGCGTGTGCGCGCGCCGCCGGAGCGTCACCGGAAGTGACGTCACACGCTGGGCGGGGCCATGTCATTTGAGGGGGAAACTCTTTGTTTCCCCCTCAAATGGCGTGGCCCCGCCCCCAGCGTACGACGTCACTTCCGGTGACGCGCATGCCGGGGAGGGGTTTCCCCCGGGCCCCGATTCCCCGGCGTTGGGGAACGGAGCCTCCGGGGCGGGGGATTTCCGCCCTACCGGAGGAGTTGGCAGCCCTACCTGACTGTGATCCTGTTGCTTCAGTCAGTTACAGTTCACTCTTTGTTCGTTGTGTTTTCAGATTGTAAAAGCACTAGAACATCTACATAGCAAGCTCTCTGTAATTCACCGAGGTAAGGATGGCGGCTGTTGCATGTTCTAACAGATCCTGGAAGTAGTGGAAGTATAGTATGTTTGGTGCTGTATTTGATTAGCTACAAAATCGCACAAACATAGCTTTTGTCCTCTGTTCAAACATCTAGGTACCCAATGCTTGGGTGTCTGCACCTGTTTTCTGGGCACAGTTCATGGTGCTGGTTTTGATGCCTCAGTACAGTACAGCCTTATTTGACCTCTTAACAGGTCAGTGGACTCAAAGAGCATGTGGGGCAACTTGGGAGTCTGCAGCAGAAGAGGGGAATTGGCAGAAATTGCCCAATGCTGCTCTTCTGCAAATGGAAAAAGGGTCTGGTTCAAGGAGGTGCTACTGCATCAGTAGAATGATACCAGAGGATCCAAGCCTTTGCTGTCCCAGACCTGCATCTGTGATTGGGTTAGAACTGTACTGACATACATTATAGATAGATTGTAAAGATTACTGAGGTGAGTTAATGTGAAGCATTTTAACTCGTAAGAAAATCTGTGGAAATGCTGTTGGGTTACTATTGTTGTTCATTTGGGAAATTTCTATGTCACCTTTCCAGGTAACCTGCCTGAGGCAGTTAACAAAATAAAACACAACAAAAACATAAAACATAATGGAAGATATTGAAACCCAGCATTCCCAAACAGTAAGAGCGTAAAAGAATTTAAGACATGGAGCACCTTAAGATACAGGCCCGTGGCCAGGATTTTTTAAATAGGGGGGGCCTTTTAAAAAGTTGGAGGGCACTAAAATTTGTGGCCTCCCCCCACTTCTCCCTCAAAACATTTAAAGGATCCTTTTAAATGCTTTAGGGGAGAAGCGGGGGCCGCGTGCCTGCACTCCAAGTGCGCCTGCACTCTAAGCACCCCCCCCCATTTAGTTGCTTTTCTCCTCCTTTTCACCCTGACTGCCTTTCTCCCCTGTGGGGACTCACAGCAGCCCCCATCCTGCTCCTCGCCCCCTTTTATCCTCACATCAACCGTGCAAGGTAGGTCAGGTGGCTCTGGCCACCCTGCCTCGGATTCTGGCTGGAGACGGAGAGCCTTGCCACCGGGCTGGCCATCTGCACAGACCCCTCGCCAGAGGCCCCTCGGGCAGCAGAGGTGAGGCCGCACCGGCTCGAGGGCCCGCTGGCACCCCTGCAGAGGCTGCTGCGGATCTCTCCCCACCTCCGGCTGGTGGCGCAGGACTGCTTTGCAACGGACCAGCCTGGGCAAAGGCTGCCGGTCGGCCTTGGCACAGTTGGTGCACCTGGGGCACTCCTGCTGCTTAGCCTGCGCAGGTGGAAGGGAGGACAGCCAGCCCGGGCCTGGGGCATCGGAGGGTTTTCTTCTCAGGCTGCGTCTTCTCCAGGATCGCTGCTGCTTGGGGGGGGGGGGGAGGCAAGCTGCATGTTGGATTTCCAGGGCCGGGAGGGTCTGGCCTGGAAATGGGCAGCTTGCTCCCCTGGAAGGCATTTTTTCCAACAGATGGCAGCCCCACCTCACGGGCCACAGGCTCCACAGGGCTTGAGGGCCTCCCCTCCCTTCTCCCTCCTTTTAAATACTTTGGGGGAGAAGCGGGGCCACGCATCTGCACTCCAAGCAGCAAATTCGTGGCTTGGAGTGCAGGCGCTCGCGGCCTCCCCCTGCTTCTTCTCAAAAGTTGTGAGGTCTTGAGAGGAAGTTGAGGGGGGTGGGGGAATTCTATAGCAATAATCTCTTAAGATGGCTCTTAAACATTTCTCAGGCTAAAAACAGAATAAAAACATTTTTTGCAAGCATTCAGCTGCTAAATTGAAATTCTGGGTGAACAGAAACAGTGAAAATAGTGTAAGTACCAGTTGAAACTGAAGTGGAAAGGCATTCTTCAGATGAGATTCCACCACTGAAAAAGCCTTCTGTTTGGTTACCTCCTGCCTCACCTCTGAATGTAAGGGTATATAGAGCAGGGCTGGTGAGGAGGATCTTTTTAATAGAAACTTTATTAAAATTTCACAGAATAACAAGTAAAACATCAAATCATAACATTAATGACCACATACAGTAATATTATATAAAATAGTAATACAGAATGGTTGCTTCAATATGAAAGTACTTGAAATTTTACTACATTTTAGTTGATGGGTTGGATGGTATGGGAGGAAGTACCCTTCAAGGTAAGAACCAGCACTTTGAATTGTGCCCAGAAACAGATCTGACCCAGGGCAGATGATCCCTGTAGCCATGATTATTTTGCACACCCCTATTATGCTTTTCAGTATGATTTGTAAGCTGCATTGTTATATGTGGGTGGGTAGAGCTGTTCTCCGGAGGACAAGTCTACCAATATAGTGGACTAGAGTGAGTAGACCTGTTCTCTGGAGGACAGGTCTACCAATTTAGTGGAAAGGGGTGGGTAAAATTCGACTTGATTCTGTTTTATCTTATAATGTTTAAATTATTCTTAAAATATAGTTGAAATTTAATTTAAAATAATTTATTCTGAGATTTTTTTTGAGGTTATGGAAGTAATCTAATTTACATGTCAAATGTAGACTCACAATTGTAATGCTGCTAGCTTTTTTCTCTCACGAGGTAGAATTTCTGCTCACAACACTGTGGAGCTTAGAGGGAACATTGCCTGTATCCCACCTCTGACAATAGCCTGGCTGCTGCATTTTGGACCAACTGCAGTTTCTGGACCATTTTCAAAGGCAACCCCACATAGAGTGCATTACAATAATCTAACCTTGATTTAATGAGAGTTTGGGTCATCATGGCCAGATCAGTACTATAGCTTGAAAAATAATAATCTGTTGTATTGATTTCCATAGTTTTCCATTTTAAGTGTGGAGATATTTTGTATACTTGGTCTTGCAATAAAAGTTAATGTTACCAAGTACTGTTCATGATAAAGATACCTTTATAGCAGTGAAGTGTTACACTCAGTCCCAGTTAACTTCTACCAAGATAAAAATCAGGAGCTAGCCTCAAGAGTATACAGTCTTCTCTGCAGCCCTTCCCTTACCTAAACCAAATGCTTTGTCTTACTTCTAACCCAGGATCTGAACTCTGTCTCTTAAATGAATCACCTGTATCCCCCGTTAATCAGAGTGTTTTAGCAGGGGCAGGACAACTTGGGCCAGGCAGAGGAGAGACTCGGGGAGGGGTACTTTCCTGAAGCTGACTCCTTATTTCTTAGCTGTGGTTTATGAGGGAGCCAGAATTTTCTTCAAACTGACTATTCCTCTAAGAATTCTATAACAATTTTGGTTGGAACAAGTGCCAACTTTGATCCTATGAGACCAAGGAAACAGCAGGTCTCTGAAATCCTGGGATTTTGAGTTGAATTGTGTTTATTGACCCCTGGTCACTCAATAATAACCAAGCTTTGACTAGGTATTGCACTGCTGTTGCACTGTAGCTGTCATTTGCATCTGGCTTGCCATGTCCACACAGGAGAATCCAATTACAAATGACTGCAGCAGTGCAAGAACCAGAGCACTGTCTAGCAATATGTGGATATTGCCTTTGTATGCTTCCATTTCTGCCATGACCCACTCGCTGCGAACAACAGGTTTGTAATCAATGTCTGTGTGTTCCACCTTGCAGATGTAAAACCATCCAATGTACTGATAAATACACTGGGACAGGTAAAAATGTGTGACTTTGGAATTAGTGGTTACCTCGTTGACTCCGTGGCTAAAACAATGGATGCTGGCTGCAAACCTTACATGGCAGTAAGTGCAAAGTCTTGGGACATCTTCAATGCAATCTTATTCAGGTGCTCAAAACTGTATTGCTTAACTCTATAAATTTACAGGGGCTGATGATTTTGAGAATCTGGGTCCTCGGGCCCTGTTTTTAGCCCTAGACTGATTTCATGCATAGATTAGTCGCTGTTGTTATAATTTCCTGGAAATTCAAAATTATGTTTCAATCTGTGTTTATCTTTCTTCTCCCTAGCCTGAAAGAATCAACCCAGAATTTAACCAAAAGGGATACAGCGTCAAATCTGATATTTGGAGCCTGGGAATTACAATGGTATTATTATGTTACTGTTACAAAGGCCTAGTAACTACATCTGTTGATTAACTAGGAATATTTCCGTTCTCACTCACTCTACTGGTTGAAAGTATTTTGTAATCCAGACCTAGCTGAGACTAACAAACCATTATAAATTCCACATCTGTCCTGTTTAAAAGGCAGAACACTCAGTAAAAATAAAAGGCAGAACACTCAGTAAAATGCAGAACACTGGTCTTGTTGAACGCACGGGCCTTAGAATTTTGTATGTTCAGAAATAGTGATGGATGGGACGTGTGTGTGTGTGTGTGTGTTTCTTGTTGCCTCCATCAGAGACCTGCTTCTGGTTATGTCCTTTTTTTCAATTTTTACCTCTTGACCAATAGACTATGAATAACCCTGAGAAGGTTGTGGTAGTAGCCAAGCACTGCCTATCAGAAAGGCAGGGTGATAAAACTCCCAGGTAGGTATAATAGGATATGAAGAAGTGTGTGTGAGAGAGGGAAGGGGAGAAGACGTCACTGTTAAGGATCATTTTGAAGGTATATTAACAGCGGTTTTCTGACTTTCTACCATCAGGGACACCCTGTGAATTGCCGAGGATTCTTAGGATGGGGGAGGGCTGTAGTTATATTCACGTGGGGAACAAGACCATACACTGAACATGAGTCAGCAGTGTGATGCGGTGGCTAAAAAGGCAAATGTGATTTGGGCTGTATCAACAGAAGTATAGTGTCCAGATCACATGAAGTGATGGTATCGCTTTACTCTGTTCTGGTTAGACCTCACCTAGAGTATTGTGTTCAGTTTTGGGCTCCACAATTTAAGAAGGATATAGAAAAGCCGGAACGTATCCAGAGAAGGGCAGTGAAGTTGATTAGGGGTTTGGAGACCAAGTCCTATGAGGAAAGGTTGAAGGAGCTGTATATGTTTAGCCTGGAGAGGCAACGACTGAGAGGTGATATGATAACCATCTTCAAGTACTTGAAGGGCTGTCATATAGATGGTGCGGAGTTGTTTTCTGTTGCCTCAGAAAATTGGACCAGAAAATTGAAATAAGAAGAGTTTTCAACTAAACATTAGGAAGAACTTCCTGACAGAATGGTTTCTCAGTGGAGCAGGCTTCCTCAGGAGGTGGTGGGCTCTCCTTCTTTGGAGGTTTTTAAATAGAGGCTAGATGGCAGATCATGAGAGAGAGGGCAGGAAGTGCTTAGTTCTTGTGGCCCTTTCTTACACGCCCAGGGAAATGCTGATTGCCATTTTGGAGTCAGGAAGCAATTTTTCTCCAGGCCAGTTTGGCTGGAGATTCTGGAGGTTTTTTGTCATCTTCTGGGCGTGGAACAGTGTCAGTGTGTGTGTGTGTGTGGGGGTGGGTGGGTATTTGTGAATTCCCTGCATTGTGCAGGGGGTTGGACTAGATGACCCTGGAGGTTCCTTCCAGCTCTATGATTCTAAGCCTGGCCTGTTCAGCCCCGGTTGTCTCACCATGTGAGTTGAAAGTGTACATGAGAATACACACAGTGTTTTCTCATAGTACCTGAGAAGATTATAAGTAATGCCCAAGCTTTTATGAGGGAAGCTGTATCTTATTACCAGTCTTCTCATCTGAAGAACTTCCAATAATCTTCTGAGAAACACTGTGGAAAGGATACCTCAGCATGTATATACAATACATTTCAAAGGAGCAGTTTTAAAACTGGCTGGTTTTAAAACAGTGTGACACTTTTTTTTGGTTAAGGCTGAGCAGGTTGTTTTGCTGCTATTTTCTTGTAAGACTAAACTTGTTATTTTGAACTAATTGTCGAAAGTGTAGTGTCCCCCCCAAGAGTTCAAACTTTGTGCAATGGCAGCTTCTCTTGTTTCTTTTCATCACTAGTAAACCAAATTATTTTGAAGTAAACCCCCCCTGTGTTTAGATGGAAACTACTAATTCTAGGTGCTTCAGAATGTGTAGAGTGGGAAGATAGACCTAGCAGTTCGAAAGCAAGAAATTACAAGTAGATAAATAGGTACTGCTTTGTTGGAAAGGTAACAGCGTTCTGTGTGCCTCGGTGTCTAGTCATGCTGGCCACATGACCACGGAAACGTCTTCAGACAGTGCTGGCTCTTCAGCTTGGAAATGGAGATGAGCACCGCCCCCTAGAGTCAGATTCAACTAGCTTTCGAGCAAGGGAAACCTTTACATATGAATGCTAGCTTACCCCCTAAAGTTGCAGGTTTGGTTGTGGTAAGTTTGATCAATTTTGTAAATTTAGAACAGGGTTCTGGTACCTGTTGAACAGCAGTGTAAATTGAGGAGGGGGGGGGGTAATAACAGATAGCAGCCATTCTCCAGCATAGTCAGGTGGGAATGTTGATGTCTCCTTCTTTTAATGCTTCAGAAAGATGTGGAGGAGTTAGAGTACCTGTGTGTGTGTGTCTGTGTGTGTGTGTAAACTAGAAGAAACATAGCACACTGTGGCAGTACTTTACCTCTGTACTTGTTCAGTTGGCACTGTGCCTGCAGTAGGGCATTTGGCATTCTCAACAACCATAAAGTTTCTGTTGGCAGCAGAATTGTTGCAACAGCCTGGATGGGTGGGGTGGAGAGAGAGCCATGGCACTCTTCATTTTTCAGGGAGGCTGTGGGTACATGACACCAACAAGTAGAACAAGCCTTACAAACTACTGCTTTAATATTCCCAGAGACATGCTGACTCCACGGGCTTGTGCAGACTGTGCCTCAGAGGCACCTTCTGAGCCCACAGGGTGTAATTGTAGGAACCGCCCACAGATGGCAGCATAAGCTAAATTTATTAAGAATATGTGATCATCCTGGGAAGTGTTGTGTTTTGGTTATTGAAAATAAATTGTCTTTGTGTTTCCATTTCTGCCCCTCACCCATCTAGACTGAGTTGGCAATCTTGCGGTTTCCATATGATTCTTGGGGGACGCCATTCCAGCAGCTCAAACAGGTGGTAGAGGAGCCATCACCACAGCTCCCAGCGGACACGTTCTCATCAGAGTTCGTTGATTTTACCTCACAGTGGTAAGCTAGCCTTGGGAAAACCTTTTACACTCTCCCTCCCAAATTCCTGCCATGAATATTGCTTGTTCTTGTAAACCTGAGCCTAGATCATAGAAAGCAAGGCAATAGTCCGGTCATGCAGCCTAAAAGTTGATCTCCTCTCCTAGCATGAGTTCTGGGTGCGAAAGACTGGAAGATTACTTCTTAAAGGGGTTACTTGGAATTATGATGGCACTTGGGCATGAATAAACTTGTGAGTTTTCTCATGTGTATGAATCCTTGACAGTAATTCTAAGCTTTCCCTAGGAAAGAGCTCGTTTTCCTAGGAAGAAGGTAATCATATATAGTACTATTATAGTGCCTTTGAGTGTGGAAAACATTTCACGTATGTTATTGTGTTGTAATCCTTACAACAACTCTGTGTGGTAGATCCAGTGAGAGAGTAGCTTGTCTAAGGCTGCCTAGTGACTTCAGGAAGAAGCAGGATTTGAACCAAGAGAGTCTTAAAGCTTGCTGGCTTGGCTGCTGTACTTCGGAGTTGTATACAACAGTTGCTAAGGGAAACAGTTCTTTCCTTCCCCCTCTCCAGATCTTAAGTCAGGAGAAATATTGGCAACATGCTTTCCCCCTTGCATTGTTCTCTGTCTTGTATGACTTAATAGGGCTGGAATATTTGTGAGCACCTTTTACCTGTGTCCTTGCAGGCCTGATTGTTATATAGTTGTTCCCTGCTGGCACTGCAGCTGCATTGTGCTGTCATAAAACCCCCTTGGGTCTGGATTACTCGTCCCCTGGGCCGACATTAAAAGTGCGCAGAGCTTGAAGAATCACTGGTCTTCTGCTGTGTTGCACTTAGAGAACTTTTTTTTTTTTGCCCTTTGAAGGGCTCCCTATGGATTAGTGTGAAGACAGATGCAACACTGGCTTATGGGAGAAGATATCTTAAGAGTCACTGAAGTGTTTTGGATGTCCATGTGGCAAAACGGAAAATATATGTATTACTGCCTTTTTGGAGTAGTGGTGGCATCTAGTGGTGATTTTACGCTAATACAATGTATCTGAGGAAGCATGCATGCACACGAAAGCGCATCCCTTGGATAAAATTTTGTTGGCCTTAAAACTCAAAGTTTGTTCTACTGCTTCAGACCAACATGGCTGCCTACCTGAATGCAAAATTATTATTGTTGCTGTGCTTATTATGATTGTTGTTGTTGTTGTTGTTGTTGTTATTAGCAGGGACCATTGAGGGTGGCTGGTAAAAATGCTTGGTCTGCCTCATAGATCAGATTTTGGGTTAAAACCTTTGCAGGATTGGGTTGATGGGCAGGCTGTCAGGCAGCATAATTCCATTTCCCCCTCAGACATTTTAAAGTAGTGAGAGAGCAGATACATATCAAATGTCCTTCTAAAAGCATGGTGAGGAGACTTGTTTCGGTCTACAAATTTCTTTGTCAGAATGCTTAACTAGTCAGTCTGTACTCACCTGCAGCTGCTGAGGGTATGGCCATGACCCTTGCCATGGAAGTAACTCCATTGTTTTGAAAAAGCAAAAGCTGTTGAGGGAATTTGGCAAAGTACATGTGTATACGTCAGCTAGCTCTACTTCCATGTTTTCTTCCTGTGCTTAGATGTGTGTGTCTGGGTGAACTTTCCTGAAGGAATGAATGTTTCCTGTAGCTTTCAGGCACTGTCATGCTGACTGTCTACGTGGGAAGCTAGGCAGTATGTCGGAGTTCTAAGCCTTCTTTCTTTCCGGAAAGATGCCTTGTTCAGTGTCTGTGCAGTTGTGGGTGAGGAGAGAGGACAAAAGTTTAACATGGAGCTATCCCTCGGATATATCTGCATTAAGACAACCTGTAGTCTGGGACCTGTTTGATTTTATTCCAGTATTTTATGGAACGACTATGGTAGGCAGTTGATGAGAATGAAATGAAGGAAGGAAAGAAAAGAAAAGAAAAGTAAAGTAAAAGGCTGTCATCAAAAGGGAATGTAGCCATTGGGATCCTGAGGGTTGCCTCAGTGGTTGGGCCTCCTCTTGACAAAGTGGATTGTCTGCCTTTCAGTGTTACTTGGTAGCATTCCTCTTTCATTCTTTTTTGAGTACGTTCCCCTCAGATCTCCATTTAGAGCCACTTGGGAGTGTTCTTGTGCCAGTCATTTTCAGTACTGGCCTGTGCTTGCTAGGTGTATAGGAAAAAGATGTTGTGCATGGTGATCAAAGAAATCCTGGTAGCTCAATTAATATAAAAGAAAATACAAGTACTGGGGATTGAAGGCCAGCTGAAGGAAATTGCCATGTGGAAGGTGATTTCAGAGGTTGATTTGTGGTCAGTGATGGGAAACATCATCTCAGACTCTTCCCACACATCCTCCTTCTGTTCATTTCTAATTCCTTTCTTGTTTTAGGCGGCATTTTAGCCACACTCTCTGCTGTAAATAATACCTGAAGTGGCATGCAGTGTTAAAACAAAATGTAACATAAATGTAATATTAAAACATAGCATTTAAAAAAGGATGGACACAACAGTACAGGAAGAAAAGAGCTACAACGGGGGTGTGACTGGCTGAAAGCTTAAGGAGTTTAAGTACAATCCTGAATAAGATAAAATAAAAGGCAAGGCATAACATAACATAAAATTCACTAAAGTCATACAGAACACAGGCATCCAACATGTGGCCCATGGGCCTAATGAAGCCGCCTGAGATTTTTAATAATAATTTCTTTGAGCTGTTAAAGTTTAATTGCATCACAGTTGAATCATGAACCTGGGGCATTATGCAGATATGCCAACAAAAGGAAAGTAGGTATGCATCTAGCCTCCAATGTCCTTAATTCATGTTTGTGTCGCATCCAATATATGCCACATGTGGAGACCCTCTTCTCTGATATTCAGTGGTGATGCTGCCACATTGAGTGGCTAAGATTGGGGATGGGTGCATGATGCATAACCTCATAGAACATTTGGTCCACTATGAAAAACTTGGATGCTACAACATAGAACATCCACTGAAAAATATATATCAGATGATAATGGAAAGCAGTACAAAAGGAGCCATAGGGCAGAAGAAGTTAAAAAAAGTCTACAATAGTAATTGTACATCATTTAAAACCCTGGAAAAATAAAAACTCCTGGCTAAATGGAGGAACATGCACTCTTTGGGATATTGTTCCCATATCATTTAAGGATTTACATGCTATGACCAGTATCTTAAATTTTTGTTTGAAAATTAACTGGCAGCTAGTAGAGCACACTTGAACACATGAAGCTGCCTTATACTGAGTCAGATTGTTGGTCTATCAAAGCCAGTATTGTCTCCTCTGACTGGCAGCGGCTTTCCAGGGACTCAGGCTGAGGTATTCCAGGGTTGGGGATAGAGAGTGGCGGTAGGAGAGCGGGTGTTGTCCCGCCACCCTTTGGTGTGCAGGGTGCCCCAAGAGGCAATCCTCTCTCCTATGTTGTTCAACATCTATCTGCACCCTCTTGCCCAGGTGGTGCAGAGTTTCTGGCTGGGTTGTCACCAGGACGCTGATGACACCCAGCTGTATTTGTTGATTGACAGCCAGGTGGCTGTTGCCCCATCTAATTTGGCTGTGGGATTGGAGATTGTGGCTGCATGGTTGAAACAGTGCTGGCTGAGACTGAATCCCTTAAAGACAGAGGTCCTCTTGTGGCCGGGGGGTGGGTGGGGAGCAATCTGAGGTTGGGGTGTCAACTCCGAATGCTTGACAGCATGCTGCTGATACCAACAACAACCATCAGGAACTTGGGTGTGCTCCTGGACTCCTTTTTATCAGTGGAGGCCCAGGTAGCACATGCTGCCAGACTGGCACTTTTCCAACTTTGCCAGATCAGGCAACTTCCCTCTACCTGTCCAGCACCAACTGCGCCACAGTGATCCACTCAGCGGTCACCTCAAGACTGGACTACAGTAACTGACTCTACGTAGGGCTACAATTGAGGCTGACCCAGAAATTACAGTTGGGTACCAAATCCATTTCAAGGTTTTGGTTTTGACTTTCATAGCCCTTAATGGGCTGGGACTAACCTACCTACAGGACTGCCTCACCCGGTATGCCCCCTGAAGAGCTCTATGCTCGGGAGAGCAAAACTTACTCAAGATCCCTGGCCCAAAAGAAGTCCAGCTGTTCTCAACTGGGACCAGGGTCTTTTCAGCCCCAGCTTGGTGGAACTCTCTCCTTAGTAACATCCGCACTCTGCAGGCCCTTGCTCAGTTCCACAGGGCATGTAAAAGGGCTATGTTCCACCAGGCCTAAGGTTGAGGACAGCAACAGTTCCTGACCATGGCTTCCAACTGCAGTACTAATCTCCCCCGTTATGTGATCCACCCATGGAGGGAGCGACGTTATATGCATGCCATTGATTGTTGAAGGACGTATGCTGTATGTTCTTTTATTCATTTAGTCATTGTTTTTATTTTTATTATTATTATTTTACTATTTTTCATTTTTTTTCAATTTTACTATTATTAATTTATTCATTGTTTTAAACTGCTCATGTTTGCTATGAGGTACAGTGCCCTGAGCCCTCTGGGGGAGGGCTGTTTAGAAATTTAGATGATGATGATTTCATAGAAGATATTACCTGGTCTTTTAAACTGGAAGTATCAGGGATTGAAACTGCAGCCTTCTACATGCAAAGCAGATGCTCTACCACTCACCTGTATTGGATGAAAAGGAGAAGTAAATTTGTGTCATCAGCTTATTCAGCTGAGACTGAATCTGGAGAAGACGGAGGTTCTGTGGCTGGGGGGGAAGGGCTCCCGGACTGGGGTTTCAGTTTCCAGCCTTTGACGGGGTGCCATTAACACCAATGCACTCTGTCGGGAGCCTTGGTATGACCTTGGATGCTTCCTTGTTCATGGAGGCACAGGTCACCAGTACTGCCAGACTGGCGTTTTCACCTACGCCAGGCACGGCTGCTGGCCCCTTTCCTGTCACCCCCTGACCTGGCCACAGTAATCGATGCAGGGATCATCTCCAGACTGGACTACTGTAACTCGCTTTATGATGGCCTGCCCTTAAGACTGACCCAAAAGCTGCAACTGGTTGAGAATGCGGCGGTGCAAGTCCTCGCGGGAATGCCATGGACAGAACCTATACAACCTGTGCTGCGCCAGCTACACTGGTTACCGGTGGAGTACCGAGTCAGGTTCAAGGTATTAGTGTTGACTTTTAAGGTCTTGAGCAGTCAGGGACCCAAGTACCTTCAGGACTGCCTCCTCCAATATGTCCCCAGAAGAGCACTGAGATCCGCTGATACCAACTTACTGGGGATCCCCAGCCCTAGGGAGGTCTGACTGTCCTCCACCAGGGCCAGGGCCTTTTTGGTCCTGGCCCCGGCCTGATGGAAATCTCTGCTGAATAACATCAGGGCCCTGTGGGATCTGATGCAATTCCGCAGGGCCTGTAAGGCAGAGATGTTCTGCCAGGCTTTTGGCTGAGGACAGCAACAGTTAAAACCGGCATCCTCCTTTTAAAAAACACTTTTGGCCCCGTGTTCCCTTCTCCACCCTGCTGCACAGAGAGCATGGCAGCTGGCAAAAAGGATTGATCGCCATCTGGACTGGTTGTTTTATTAGTGCACTGTAATTTATCATGTTGATTGTATTTTATCTGTTTTAATGCCATAAATCGCCCAGAGCGATCCAGAAATCTTAATAATAATAATAATAATAACAACAATCATAATAATAATGACTCCTTACCCCCACATTTCCAGATGACCTATCACAGAGAGTTCCTGTAGGTGTTAAACAGGGATGGAGAGAAGGTGGAATCTTGTAGGACCCATAGCATAGGTGCCATAGGGTCACGCAATAATATCCCCACACCACCTTTCACTTCCAGTTTGTTAGAGAGGAGTGTTACCATCAGAGATACCCACCCCAGATAGCCAGTCCAGAATGGTATCATCGTCAAAGGCATCAGTAGACCCTGAATAACCCTGGAGAGCCAACAGTGGTGTGCTTACCTTGTCTTTTTCTGGACTAAGTCTGTCAAGATGACCAAGGCCATTTCATTTCCAAAACTGGGTCAGAAGCTAGACTGAGATGATCGTGATAATTTGTTTCATCCAAGAAGAGCTGCACATCACCACCCATTTGAACATGGTTGCTGCAAAAGGATATATTGGTATATGGAAGACAGGTGTTAAGATCATTCAGGTCCAGGAAGAGCTTTTTTATGGCTGCCTTTTTAAAAATGCATGGGACCACAGTGGCTCAGAGGTTAAGATGCTGAGCTGCAGACCGGAAGGTCAGTAGCTCAGCAGTTCGAGACCCTAGTGCCGTGTGATGGAGTGAGCTCCTGTCTCTGGCCCCAGCTCCTACCAACCTAAGAGCTTGAAAGGAAGAAATTGCAAGTAGGTAAATAGGTACCGCTTCGGTGGGAAGGTAACAGCGTTGTGCCTTGGCATTTAGTCATGCCAGCCACATGACCACAGAAAAGTCTTTGGAGAGTGTTGGCTCTTCGGCTTGGAAACAGGATGAGCACCACCCTCTAGCATCGGATTCGACTGGCTTTCGAGCAAGAGAAACCTTTACCTTTTATAAATGCATCCTGGACCAAGCTGGTTATTTGTCTTTGGCATGATGTATTGAAGGTCAAAGAAGACGGGGACGGCAAAGGATGAGATGGTTAGACAGTGTCATAGATGCAACAAACATGAAATTGAGCAAACTTCAGAGGACGGCGGAAGACCGGAAGGCCTGGCGTTATCTGGTCCATGGGGTCGCAAAGAGTCGGACTCGACTGTGTGACTGAACAACAACAACAACATTGAACTGACACAGGTTAAGATTGCACATAGGAGTGGTAGGGTGCATCTCTCCAAGCAATTTGTCAGCATTCTCGTATCCTAAAATTCTTCTGAGCCACTGCAGCTAGGCTGTGCTCAGCATATGCTATGTTCTGTATATGCATGATTTTTTTTAAAGTCTGGAAAAATGTCGTATCAGTTTGGAATAAAGCATGAGTTAAGGCACTTTTGTCAGTGGAACAGAACATCTCTGCATCCCCCCACCTTCCTGCTGCAACCCACCAAGCTTCCCAGAGCGCTGCTTCCTGGGGATAGGGAACCCTCAAGAATAGTCAGGTTTCTTCCCTATATGTTGAATTAATTTATGCAGAGTAAGAAAACAGCATAACTAGAACCTGATCTTTCTTTTGGGTTGGCTTTGATTCAGATTTTGTACAGTCTCTCCCTCTTCTGTCAGTTTTGGTAAGGAAAGGCAATGTCTGTGTGAATCACTGGTCTTTGTCATTACACAGCATAAGAGTTTTCCGTAAACCTGAGTTCAGAGATAATGTAACAAGAAATTGGCAGGAAATATCCCTTCAGTAAGCATCCTTCACTTCCTCCCTGGCTTGGCAAATCCCAGAAGAGGGTGTGTTTATTATAGCTGATGATCACACTTTTGTTTCTCTCAGTGTGACACTATACCTCCTTCCCCTCTCTGCTAAAGCATGTGTACGTGTCAAAATCCTTTCAAGTCACTTCAAGCATCTTCCCCATAAATACCGTGTCAGGAAGTAAGTTCCTATTACATCCTGTCTTCAAAGCTATTTTCTGCCGGAGGGAGACGGAAATAAATAATATTTTACCCATTTACCTCACTCTCCCCTCACAGACAAACTTTGCCATTGTAGTAAAGCTATTTAGAGAAAGGATGATGATCATGATCCTTAAGAGCAATTGTAATACCAAGATATATGTCCTGGTGAAGGGTTAAGCAGAGCAAAGATGAAGGGAAGGTAATGTGACCAAGTGTTCTTCAATGCCAATAAATTAATGTTATATACATCTGTTTGTCCCATGAGAAACATCTTCAGATGGAGAATAGTGGGGCTGGAAATGTCCTGAAAAAGAAAGGCGTATTTAAACTACAACCATTCAGCAATTTCACAACATTTGAACTGTCATGGTCTCCCCACAAGAATTTTGGTGAAAATGCTGGAAATAATCAGTAGAATTGACAGAATTGTGGTTCCTAAATTCTATCTGCCCAGGGCTTTGTCTTTTTGTCTTCCATACAGCTTTCACCCCTTCCTGAAGGAGATCATATGACACCTCAGTCTATCAAAAGAGGCAAAGTTGCCCTGATATGTTTTGTCTTTTAATTCCCTAAAATGAAATACAGAAGCATTATCAAGACTGTTCCCAAATGTTATTTCCCAGTATTTGTTGAGAGTGCCATGGCTAGGATGTTTCATTTATTATTATTCTCTTCCTAATCAGTATACCATAATCTGTTTCTTATGAGGCTTTTGGTACTGAGCAAGTATTCTTCTCCTCCCCCCCCAGGGGGGGGGGTTTGTCACTGATATATGCTGTGGGTTTTTTAAAATTTTTGTTATATTGAATAAAATATATAATTGTCCTTTTTTTTCTTTAAAGCTTAAAGAAGAATTCTGAAGAAAGGCCAACATACCCTGAACTAATGGTGAGTTTGTCTCAATGCAGACACAGCAGGGGTAGTCCTAAAATCATGGTTCAGAGAAAGTGTTGTTCTGGTGGTCAGATTGTGGATTCTGGTTCATTGTTTGCCATCAGCATGTGATAAAGACTTTTCCTTAATAGCATTTTTTGTTATTTGATGTACACTTAGAATGGGATCAGTCTGAGGATCTTAAAAGTATGTTTTCATGCAAAAATGATGCAGTTGTTGCTTCGCCACTGCATGGAGTCCAGCTACCTCAACATTGCATTTTTCCAGCTATTTTTGTTGTTCAGTCGCACAGTCGAGTCCGACTCCTCGCGACCCCATGGACCAGATCTCGCCAGGCCTTCCTGTCTTCTGCCGTCCTCTGAAGTTTGCTCAACTTCATGTTCGTTGCATCTATGACACTGTCTAACCATCTCATCCTTTGCCGTCCCCGTCTTCTTTGACCTTCATATAGTTCAATATTTTATCACCAGGAAAAGCCTCTTCCCTGCACTTACATCTTAATTGTCGTATTGATCGCAGTGTGGAATGCAGCTGTATGACTGTCAAAGGTTGTAAGACTACCATTCCTGTGTCCTTGTCATTTTGTAAAATATACATAAAGTTAATTTTTTTTCTTTAAAAAAAATCCCAAGAGGCGAGACAGTGCCATAATGCACTTAACCCAAACAATCATTTTGTAAATCCAAGACTTTATCAGGTGAGACAGAAGACACACACACACTTCATCCATCCCCAGTTTCATTTTGGGACATACTCCAAGGCATGTAATCCCTGCAGCAGCAGTTCTCAACTTTTATGCCTTCAAGGGAATTTTCCACCTTATCTGCAGAGGATCTTTTGGGCATACATGAACACACACATATATGGGACTTCTGCGCATTGCATGTCATCTACCATATGAGGATAATAATGCTGACATAGCCTGTGGCAGCAATGTAAAAATTACAGTAAGCTACATATTTAACGTGTTTTGAACACCTGAGAATACTGTAGAAGCAGGGCTATTTTGGGGCAGGAACGCACAGGAATGGAGTTCCGGCTGGCTCCTGAGTTGGCCACGCCCAGCAGGAACTCATTAGCATAATAGGGCACACCCAACAGCAGAAACTCATTAGGATTGGCTACATTAGGGGTGTGTGGCCTAAAATGCAAAGGAGTTCCTGCTACAAAAAAAGCCCTGGGTTTTGACAACAAACAAGGTAAACAGAATAAGAAGCAAACGGTGGGTGTGGCTGGATGACCACACTTCTGGTAACATGGGAGTGTGGCCTCATATGCTAATGACCTGTGCTGTCAGGGGTGTGGCCTAATACACTAAAGAGTTTCTGCTGTTGGGTGTGGCCAATTATACTAATGAGTTCCTGCTGGGCTTTTTCTACAAAAAAAGCCCTGTGTAGAAGTGTGACATAATAGTATTAGTGAAGTCTTAGCTATCATAATTCTGTGCACTCAGTACCTTTGCAAGGCTGCACCCTGGATAGAAGTCAGCAAGCTAGCTTTCAGGGAAGATTGTCTACCATAACTGATAATCTCATTAGTCAAAAAGTCACTGCATTACAGACATTCAAAACCCAAAAAACTCCTGTGATGATAGCCAACATTTTCACATTCTCTTCTCTGAAGCACCTGTGGAGCAGATTTATCCAGCTGTGAGGGTGTCTTGCTCTCCCCCCCCCCCTCCATGAAGGGTATCTTGCTTGTCTTTATACTTGGCACTCAGGTTACAATGACTCTGCAATGCCTCAGGTCAGCCACCACTTTAATGGCTCTTATTAAAGAGTGGGTTTGTTTCCTGTTGTCTTTCAAGTTTCTTAACAATTTACTGGAAATACTCTGCACGTCTATTTAAAAATGAAAATAATACTAGCATGTTAAGAAATTTCTGTGGCATTTCTGCACCATGGTCTGTAATGCCATTATGACAGGCTATATATAGATCTGCTTTTATGAACGGCTTTGTAGGCATAGAAAGGCCTGGATCCTTCCTTCCTTCCTTCCTTCCTTCCTTCCTTCCTTCCTTCCTTCCTTCCTTCCTTCCTCCTTCCTTCCTTCCTTCCTTCCTTCCTTCCTTCCTTCCTTCCTTCCTTCCTTTCTCTCTTTTTCTCTCTTTTTCTCTCTTTTTCTCTCTTTCTTTCTCTCTCTCTTTTTCTCTCTTTCTTTCTCTCTTTTTCTCTCTTTCTTTCTCTCTTTCTTTCTCTCTCTCTTTCTCTCTCTCTTTCTTTCCATATATTTAGACTCTCCCCCCACCCCTTTTGAATAGTGTTGTTTTACCAGGTGGCTTTTTAGCACTTGCAGGGTTCACCAGGGTAGATTATGAGGAAAGCGAGCTGCTACAGCCAAATGCCTGTTGGCAACCCTGCGCATTTCTGTTGAATTAGGATGTTGGATCACCTTTCAAACCTATCTCAACATTGTGGTATTTTATGGCTGACATTAATGTTGCAAGGTCCTGTGGTTTTGGACCCCCCCACCCCCTTTCCCATGGCAGTAGACATTGTGGTACTGGAACAGGCTAGCCTTCTTACGCCAAGACTGCTTCCTTGCTTTTCTGTGCAGTTGAGGTTTGAGATGGAAAATGAGAGGGTGACTCAGCCACTGAGAAAGAAAGTCTAATTTTCTTATTTGAACTCTCATTTCTCCTGCTTTATGCAGCGGTTTTCAGAATGCATGTGGGAGAACTCTGGGTTTTTTTGGAAGGTTATGAGGGGTTCCCCAATAAGAATATCATTAGTGGCAGACAAACTTCCCAGAAGGACTGATTTTCCAAAAGGATGTTGGTGGGAAACTGGTGGGCAACAGGCCCAGTAGCTAAACTGATAACTTTAATAAACTGACTCTGCTCCATAGAGCACATCCTGGGGACATAGAGGGGTGTGCTGCCATTTGCAACATAGAGGGGTGTGCTGTCAAACAGTTGTTCCTCAGCAGCCATGCAGAACTTTTTGAGAACAGGTTTGCAAGTATCTTTCTTTCATGTACATTATTCAGATTTCTACTCTCCATTCT
The DNA here is from genome assembly GCF_001447785.1 of Gekko japonicus. NCBI lineage: Eukaryota > Metazoa > Chordata > Lepidosauria > Squamata > Gekkonidae > Gekko > Gekko japonicus. Next base: position 784,393 of record NW_015159727.1, on the reverse strand, counting down.
TCTGGGTAACCAAGTTGATTTCAAGCAGGGCATGGTATTTTGAAACTAGCAGTGCAATTCTATGCGGAGTTACTCTAGTTTAAACTCATAGGGTTCAGTGGCTAGTCTGGAGTAACTCTGCATAGTATTGTACTATAGATGATGTGGAGATGCACCAAACCAAATGAGTTTCGTAGGTTTCTTTTTCCTAATGTGGCCTGTCAAGTAACAAGGCCATGGAGGCCAGAATAAGGTGCACATATATCTACAGATATATGTGCCGCATGATGGAGTGAGCTCCCATCTCTAGTTCCAGCTCCTGCCAACCTAGCAGTTCGAAAGCAAGACATTGAAAGTAGATAAATAGGTACCACTTCGGTGGGAAGGTAACAGCGTTCCGTGCGCCTTGGTGTTTAGTCATGCCGGCCACATGACCACGGAGACGTCTTTGGACAGCGCTGGCTCTTCAGCTTTGAAACGGAGATGAGCACTGCAACCCTAGAGTCGGATTCGACTGGCTTTCGAGCAAGGGAACCTTTACCTTTTTTTTATATCTACAGAAGGAATGATAGTAGTCTGCATATAAAATGTGTCAAAGAAAAGTAAGAGCTTAGATTGTTCTGCAATGTCTCCATTCACTGTTTTCCACATGACAGTGGGGGGAAGGATGGATAATGGAGTGGGGGATGCTAGTGGTGGCCTTCTGCTTTTTATGTTGAAAGATAAATTGGTGCCCACTCACCCTCAGTTATAGTTAGGTAGTTAACTGTGGCAGCCAGACCCTTGTAAATCTGGTAACCGCTTCCCCAGCTCAGACTCAGTATGCATACAAAATATACACAACATATAAAAGTTACTAAACATTCCCTCACTCTAGAGACAGATGATGCCCTGCTAATGCAGTGGAGCATAGAAGCAGTTACACCAACTTCTCATTGCCTGGTTCACTGCCAATGCTCCCTCTAAGCTGTGGAGTCTTGTGAGCAAAAATTCTGCTTTGTGAGCTACTGGCATTAAAGTTGTGAGCCAGCGATTTTGCTGCTGCATAAATTAGTTTGCTCTGGAGCCATCCTTCCTGAGCTAAGACAGAAATGTGTGAGCCAGAGGCTAAAAACTGTGAGCTAGCTCACACTAACTCAGCTTAGAGGGAACACTGCTCACTGCAACTTATTTCTAGGACAGCTTTTCTTTGTGTGGAAGAACTCTGAGGACTGATTCACATACTTCTCTGTTACGTACATTCTCCATGTTTGTCACTTAGTGTGGTTTCTGTACATGCTATTGCATGGGAATAGGTCCCACCTTTGTGAGCCATTACTTAATAGTCTTTCTCCCATCCTGGCTTGTACTGTCTGCATTTCCATGCCTTGGCAACCTAGAAGAGTGAGAGACAGATTGTTCAGTTTCTTCCTGATTTCTCATACACGAGAGCTGCACCTCCCCCACACACCATAACCCTCTGTCCAACTTTGTAACAACTTCACTTACTAATGGAAACTTGCATTTAGGAATTTATTTTAAGAAATTAAATAGATTCCCATTCTTCCTTTAGTGTTTTTATATTTATGACTCTTCCTTCACAAAAGAAGATGCATCGTTGTGATGCCTGTGCAGTCCCACATAAGAACATAAGAGAAGCCAATGTTGAATCAGGCCAGTGGCCCATCCAGTCCAACACTCTGTCACACAGTGGCCAAAAGTACCAGGTGCCATCAGAAGGTCCAGCAGTGGGGCCAGGACACTAAAAGCCCTCCCACTGTTGCCCCCCCCAAGCACCAAGAATACAGAGCATCACTTGCCCCAGACCGAGAGTCCCTATCTATACCTTGTGGCTAATAGCCACTGATGGACCTCTGCTCCATATGTTTATCCAGTTCCCTCTTGAAGCCGTCCATGCTTGTAGCCGCCACCACCTCCTGTGGCAGTGAATGCCACGTGTTAATCACTCTTTGGGTGATTAACCCATGGAAACTCTTTGGTTACTACACAGGCACAAGCCTACTACAGAAAGGTTTTTGAAGCTCAGAAGATGCCTGAGGGCACTCCATCCTCCCTCCCCCCCGTTTCCCACCCCACCTCTCACAGTGGGGCAGAGGGGCAGAGCACCCTTCCGATAGTTCTCTCTCCTGCTGCTGAGAGAGGTTCGTTTCCAGAAACTTTGTAGTTCTTCATCAGCACTAAACTATGAACAAGTCTACCACAATAAAGCCTCCGTAGACCCTCATGCCCTGAATATAGCATAAAAAGCTCTCTTTTAAAAAATGTAGGTTTTGTGGGTCAACAGCATGGGAAGGGGGGGGGTCAGAGCCAATGTTCCCTCTAAACTGTGGAATCTTGTGAGCAAAAATTATACTTTGTGAGCTACTGGCATTAAAGTTGAGAGCGAGCAATTTGGCTACTGCATAATTAGTTTGCTCTGGAGCCATCCTTCCTGAGCTAAGACAAACATGTGTGAGCCGGAGGCTAAACAAGTGTGAGCTAGCTCACACTAACTCAGCTTAGAGGGAACATTGGTCAGAGCACCCCCCAGGCATTTTTTGAGCTTCAAAAACCTTTCTGCGGTAGGCCTATGTATGCACACCCACGGGTGCCCACTCGATAGATACAGGAAAATGCAACCCTTATTTTCCCTTTGACTTCAGTCCAGTGGGTTTACTCCTGCACAGAATCCCTTCTCCATCCTGTATCATCAGGTCTGTATTTGGCACACATTGTGCATTTTGCTGTAGTTAAGTTGCTGAAATCAATACGGTTCTGTTACAAGTCCAATTTAAAAAATACCTGGGCAAGGGGAGAGCAGCAGCCTCAGTTACAGTGCTCGGGTATCAGTGAATATGGATAACGTCAAATTTCTTACCCTTGCTGTTTCAACCTATAGGTCCTCATTTGACCATCACTTCTCCTTTTGTGTGATTTCTTAAAAATAAATTGTGCCATTTTCTGTTCATTGAATTGTTATTTTTTTCAACATCGTTTGTGCATTAGTTGTATAATAAATGGTCTACATTGTGTATATAGATTGGATATAAAAACTGTAAAGCGTGCAAACAAATCTATAAAACCAACAATGAAAAGCTGGGAAACGGAAACATATTTTAAAAAAGTAAACAAATTTTAAAAGAAACAAAGGAAGGGACAGAACGTTTGGTCATTCCAAAATATTATCAGGGTTCAAACTGAAAATTTTAACATACCTTCTCTTGTCCTTTTTTTTCTTTTCTTCCCTCTTTTTTAGCAACACCCTTTCTTCACCCTACACG